>NW_026614815.1:0-107445 GCF_030052815.1 Hevea brasiliensis | reverse complement strand
CAAAACTATCTTTGATATCCAACAAATCGAATCTTTTCTAATATGGTCTCCAATTTATCGTTGTTCAGCCTTTTGATATAAGTCGACAACCCCAAATCTTAACATGTTTAAGACTTGGTTTTCTTCCATGCCATATCTCATAAGGTGGAAGAAATCGATTTTGATGGAATCCTATTCAGAATATACAAAGTCGATTCTAATGCAAATCCCCAAAAGGAGATTGGCATATCAAGATAGCTCATCATAATGCACTACATATCCAATAGGGTACGATTTCTCCTTTCAGATACACCATTCAGCTGTGGCGTTCCTGGAGGAGTCAGCTGAGAAACAATGCCATGCTCTCTCAAGTATTCATCAAATTCAGTACTCAAATATTCACCTCCACGATCTGATCGAAGAGCTTTAATACTCTTTCCTGTTTGATTTTCTACTTCAGATTTAAATTCTTTGAACTTTTCAAAGGATTCATGTTTGTATTTCATCAAATACAAATACCCAAACCTTGATTTATCATCAGTAAAGGTAATAAAATAATGAAAGCCCCCTCTAGCCATTTCTTTAAATGGACCACATACATCACTATGTATTAGCTCCAAAATATTTTCAGCTCTTAGCCCTTGTCCAACAAAGGGTGATCTAGTCATTTTGCCCTGAAGGCAAGATTCACAAGTTGGAGTAGGCTCAGAGCCCAATGAGGATAGAATCCCCATTTTCTCCAATTTTGTAATCCTATCTTCTGCAACATGACATAACCTTAAGTGCCAAATATATTTTGAACTTGAGTTGGTTTTCACCATGGCATTGCATTCTTTTAGATTGCTATACTCAGCCATGGAAACACTTTCATCGCAATGGAAACACTTTCCTGGCAATGGAAACACTTTCCTTTGCCTTTGTCACTTTGGTCTTCCCTTTCTGCTTAGCTATTTTCTTGGAAGGACTGTGAATCGAGGTTTCTTTTCTTATTGCCCTTCTTCTTGTTGACTTTCCACAGAAGAAGATGCAACCAAAGCTACCTCTTTTCCTTTATTGCCCGGCATATTCTTTTGGGCAATAACCAAAGATGTTGAGTAAACTACTAAGGTGCATTCCTGCTTAGTCATATGGAAATTTGTCACAATTTCCCAAAAGACTCGTGAAGGGATCAAGGATC
Source organism: Hevea brasiliensis (assembly GCF_030052815.1). NCBI lineage: Eukaryota > Viridiplantae > Streptophyta > Magnoliopsida > Malpighiales > Euphorbiaceae > Hevea > Hevea brasiliensis. The sequence continues at coordinate 106,289 of NW_026614815.1, read as the reverse complement.
AAATGCCTGTAGTTGGAAATCCATGTTGAAGTCAAGATGTTCCAACCGCTTCAATCATAATCATCTTGTGGACATGATCCCCAACATTCTGGCCCTCAGACATCCTCATACGAATAGCTGCCTAGATATCTCATACCTAGCATTCCCGCTGTGCTCACCATACAACTCTTGTAGGTGAAGGAGGATCTCACTGCACTGCATGTTCTCATGTTGCTTCAGAACTCATTACTCATGGAAGCAAGCATGTAACACTTAGCTCTCATATCATGCTCCTTCCACTTGTCCAAAGTTTCATGTTCCTCTTGTGTGGCCTCCGGAGGTAAGGGACCAGAACATTTGAATCTAGAACATATCCTATATGTTCAAGGTTCAGACAAGTTTCAAATTTCTTAGCCAATCGCATGATTAGGTCCTCACAACCTATTGTGATCAAGTATGCTTGCAAGGATATTGATGGTGGTGGTTGTTTTGTGCTCATTTTTATCGTAAAATTAATCGCAGAAAATAACCAGATTAATTAGTAAATGTATCATGTAATTAACCAAAATGATTATGGTCTTTAATCAAATTGGTCCTCCCACTAACTTAGCGAATCCTACACTTCCAAAGTAGAAAACGGAAATCCTAGTTGGATGGATTTCTAGTGGGTGATTGAATTCTTATAATTCTATTGATCATACTCATGTACATCCATTATTGGAATTACAAGAAACTATACGTGAGCAACTCCTTGCCCATCACATCTCATGTGAGGTTCAACTTTACCTAGCCCCTAATGCTCAAAATCTCGTGTACATCCATTATTGACTTATCTTGCATTAGTTAAGTTGATCCCATTGAGCCAGTAATTATGCAAATAATTTTAATGTCCTCAGGGACATCCAATATTGGCCACTAAACCATTTACATATTTACAACATCTCATGCTTAACAATTATTCTTAAGAAAATCTCTTAAATAAATTGCATCTTATGCAACTATTTAAAATTTCTTAAAATAATTGCCCTAATGGAGGGCCTATGTTATAATTACTTTAATTATAGCATTTCCAACTTAATCATTTGTTTGGAAGATTTTATGGTCATTCTATTTACTATTAAGGTCTCACTTTGCACATTATCCATTTAGCATGCATATATCATATAATTGCATACATTCCCATACATCTCATGCATTCATGGATAAGCAAGAAATATGGTATGATCATGGATTTCTAAGGGATTCAATTTCGAGCCACCAAGAATTGAATCAGCATTCCTAGGTGCATTTCATTCATTCATTTTACAAGAGTTGCTGAAGGAGTACATAATCAACACTTGATCTTGAATTCCTCCCACCGTCCCACCAATGCTCTTGACCTCCTTGAACTTCTTGCAATCCAATATTACATAGTAATCCTTGGCATACCAAGGCGAATTTACAAGAACTTAAATAAATGAAATTACAACCCAAAAATTATTACAAACTTAATAATACATGCCCAAAATAAATTAAAATAAATTAATTAATTTACAATCCCAAAGAAACATAAAAGAAATAAATCCAATCACATTGGTCTTTTATAGTCCATGATCATCCATCATGCATATCACTATTTAACAATTAAATAAAACATACATACTTAAATTAAATTGAATATCTCATATTCAACTTAAAAATCCAGATTTGAATATGATTCAAATAAATTTAAAAATTCAGATTTGAATCTCATTCAAACAAATTTAAAATTCAGATTTGAATCACATTCAAACAACTTTAAAAATTCAGATTTGAATCACATTCAAACATTTTTTAAAAAATCAGATTTGAATCACATTCAAATATTTTTTAAAAATCAGATCTGAATTTTATTCAATCAATTTTAAAAAATCAGATTTAAATATGATTCAAACAACTTTAAAAATTCAGATTTGAATCACATTCAAACAACTTTTAAAATTCAGATTTGAATCACATTCAAACAATTTTTAAAATTCTGATTTGAATCATAATTTAATTGTGTGATAAAAATTCTAATTAAACAATTTAATTAGACATAAAATGGATCTTAAATCATACAACAATTGCACATTCACCATCCATTTACCTTTGCACACCATTGTGATGCATCAACCATGCACACCATGGTGTTCATCATTTGTGCCGCCACTTTGACTTTGCAACCAGCAATAAACTCTTGATCTCATGATCAAACACACAATTAAATCATATAAACATCAATCTAAATGGCAAATATAGTGGCTCTGATACCAATTGAAGGAACGGAAGCGTGAAAACACAAGTTTATACCATTGAATTCAAAAATTTTCACCTAGGGTCACATGCATCATGCAAGATTTATTTTTTATCTATTTGATTTCAATGATAAACAAATATATTAAAACTCTTTAATATGTTTTTGGATCTGTATTTGCTATTTAAGATTTTAAAATTAATCAGATTAATTTTAGAACCCTAGATTAAATCAAGAACGATTACACTAACCTCTTGATGCACCGCAAATGTCTCGCGCTTTGAGATTCGCCTTCGTGACACCAGATGTTGTCCTCTAGCTTGTCCACACCAAGAACACCTATGGCAGCCCTTGAATAGCTTCTAAAGCTTTTTCTATTAATTAGAAAATCAAGTTCTGCCTTTTAAGAGATTAAAGATGTAAACAGACACTAGAAACCATTTCTAGTGTTCTTAATTCAAGAGATTGATGGCTAATCTCTTTGAATTGATAAGAGATGAATAAGAAGAGATAAAAACCATCAAAGTGGCGTGACAAAGGAGTGTGGCTGCTGGTTGTGTTTTATTTTCTCATAACAACACTTAAATAGCTACCTTAACACATTAAACCCTTGCCACATGTCAACCTTTGATTAGCTCTAGGTTTAAGTGACCCAATCACATTGTGCCAAGTGTCAAACCTATATTTAATCTTGATTTTAATCATCTTACATGATTAAAAACATTTGGCAAGCTTATGTGTAATCCCATGTGTCACCATCTCATGGTGCCACGTGTCACACCGCAAAATGACCAAAATGCCCTCGTGTCTTAATTTTGAGTTCTTAACCCAAAATAATTATTTTCTTCTTCTAATTAATTTATATCAAATATAAATTAATTAATTAATCTCTATTAATTAATTTTCATTAATTAAATTCATATTTAAACACTTTAAATATAAATTTAATTTATATTATACATCCAATAATCTAGATTTGGTTTCAAGTCATGCTAGGACTTTGCAATTTAATTGCAACCAAACCTATTTAATTAATCAATTAAACTCTTTAATTAATTAATTAAATCATATTTAAATAGGTGATAACTTGTGTATGTGTGTGACTTACTAGGCTCATCACTAATTGGCAATGAGACATGATATCAACTCTTAATATCATCGTAACTCTTTCTTACCATAAATGATTTCTCTAAATCATTTTATGAACCTCATAGACCATGGTTAACACCTAGCATAGCATGCCATGGCCACCCAATTAGTAATAAGGTTTACCTTAAATGAACCTATAATCATATGTTACCATGCACTAGAATCTCTCTCATAAAAAATCCCAACTCAAGCCGAGTCATGGTTTATGTCAAACTCCATTTGCTATGAATATTATGTTCTCTTTAATTCCAGCTTGATTAAAAGATTTTCTCATCGTAAACTCTTTCTCAATAAATCTATCTGTCTCCGGCCAGAACTTGAAACATCAAGAACAATTAAATGAACATAGGATTTTATCTCTATTTACTTAGAGGAACAGATTCCATCTTGATCAACACCTACCTCCATATATAACTAGTAGGAGCCAACACATGCCCATATACCCATACACAGTACAAGTATGAAAGCAGTATCAAACTCAAACTACCTATATACAAGATAACTGCTATCTCAGTCTAAAGATTATATGCATCGATATGATTTATGACAAAACATTGACAAGAGTAAACTCCATGTGCTTGTCATAAGTGTCACTGGTTCGGCCTACTTATCATTTATAAGTGCCTATCATGTTTGTTATATGGCATGAGACTCACCATTCCATCTTATTTATATCTCATATAAATAACTTGGGAACAAACATGAATACAATCTTTCTGGATAAGTCATGTCCTTATTATGAAGTATCCTCGATTGTGAACTTATTTATAATATTTTGTGCTAGAAATATTGTCACTCATATTCTTAATAACTTAAGAATAATATTTCTAACAAAATATCAATGGACCTTTTCTATTACACATAAATATATTATGTAAACGGAAAAGTGGAAATGCCTTTTATTAATAAAAATATATACAAGATACATACTAAATGATATGCTCTAGGGCATACTACTAACAATCTCCCACTAGCACTAGAGCCATTCATTACAATACCTTAGACCCATCTTCTCAAGATGTCAGTCTAATTGAGCTTGTGACAAAGGCTTAGTGAATGGATCAGCTAAATTTTTCAAATTGATGTTATTTTTCTCGCATGGCTATATCGCTTTGCCCAACTATATGTCCGATAATGTGGTAGTGCCTTTCTATGTGTTTGGATTTTGGGTGAGACCTTAGTTCCTTAGCTCAGATGATCGCTTCCATTGTTGTCACAAAGGTAGTGGAACCGCCGACTCAATGGAAGGAACTACCGTAAGTTCTCACACGAACTTCTTTATCCAAACAATTTCCTTTGCAAGATTCGATGCAAGAATATACTCACTTCAGAGTGGAATCTGCAATGCTCGCTTGGAACTCTTCCAACCGATCGCACTCTCCATTACAAATGAACACATATCTAGAGGTAGACTTTCTATCATCGATATCCGATTGGAAATCGTAATCAGATAACCATCCAATTGCAAGTCTCCACTCCATAAATCAAGAATAAATCCTAGTTCTTCTCAAGTACTTAAGGATATTCTTGACACCTATCCAGTTGTTCCAAACTCGATTGGATTGATACCGCTAGTCAAACTAATAAAGATATGCGATATCCGCCTAGTACACAACATTGCATACATTAAACTTCCAATAGCCAAGCATATGGAATCCTCGCCATCTTATCTCTTTCTTCAGTGTCTTTGGAGACATCTCTTTAGAAAGATGGATACCATGTCTCACTGGTAACAATCCTCTCTTGGAATCAAGCATGTTAAACCTCTTTAACACCTTTTCCAAGTATAGACTTTGGGATAAACCAATTATTCTTTTCGCTTATCTCTATAGATGCGAATCCCAAGAATATAGGTTGCCTCCCTAAGTCTTTCATGGAGAATGTATTTGACAACCATACCTTTATAGTCACAACATACCCGTGTCATTACCCATCAACAGATGTCATCCACATATAAGACAAGGAAAGTGATAGCACTGTCACTAACCTTCTTATATACACATGGCTCATCCTCATTTTTGATAAAACCAAAGGATTTAATGGCTTCATCAAAACGGATGTTCCAACTCCTCAAGCTTGTTTCAACCCATAAATGGATCGCTTTAGCTTGCATACCTTGGAACCATCTTGGGATTCAAATCCCTTAGGTTGTTCCATGAAAATGTTTTCTTCAATGTATCCATTGAGAAAAGCTATTTTGACATCCATCCGCCAAATCTCATAATCATAGTATGCACTATTGCTAATAAAATCCTAATTGATTTAAGCATGGCAACAGTAGAAAGTCTCCTCATAGTCGATTCCTTGCCTTTGGCGAAACCCTTTCGCTACTAGCCTTGCCTTATAGGTCTCTACCTTTCCATCGTAACCAATTTTCTTCTTGAAAACCCATTTGTTCCCTATAGGTACAATACCTTGTGTGGGTCAACAAGATCCCAAACTTGATTCTTATACATGGAATCAATCTCTGATTTCATAGCATCAATCCATTTTGAAGAGTCTATATCCGATATAGCTTCTTCATAGGTAAGTGGATCATCTCCATGATCTACTTCTTCATGAGTAGACAACTCTTGTTCTTCTTCATGAAGAAAACCATATCTCACCGTGGGTGAGATACCTCGTTGTTCTACGAGGAACAATTGTAGATGTTTCATCAACGGTATAGGTTGACTAGATGGATCTATATCCATCCGATCGCTTGGTTGGTCGTAATTCTCCAATTCTAACTCTATTTGCCTTCCTTTGCCTCCTTCTTGAACAAACTGTTGTTCAAGAAATGTGGCATCTCTACTTATCACAACCTTTGTGAAGTAGGCAAATAAAAATAATATCCAAAACTATCTTTGATATCCAACAAATCGACCTTTTCTCGATCCGGTCTCCAATTTATCGTTGTTCACTTTTTGATATAAGTCGACAACCCCAAATCTTAACATGCTTAAGACTTGGTTTTCTTCCATGCCATATCTCATAAGGTGTGGAAGAAACCGATTTTGATGGAATCCTATTCAGAATATACAAAGTCGATTCTAATGCAAATCCTCAAAAGGAGATTGGCATATCAAGATAGCTCATCATACTACGCACTATATCCAATAGGGTACGATTTCTCCTTCAGATACACCATTCAAATTGTATGCTCTCGGAGGAGTCACCGAGAAACAATGCCATGCTCTCTCAAGTATTCATCAAATTCAAGACTCAAATATTCACCTCCACGATCCGATCAAGAGCTTTAATATTCTTTCCGCTTGATTTTCTACTCAGATTTAAATTCTTTGAACTTTTCAAAAGATTCATGTTTGTATTTCATCAAATACAAATACCCAAACCTTGATTTATCATCAAGAAAGGTAATAAAATAATGAAAGCCCTCTAGCCATTTCTTTAAATGGACCACATACATCACTATGTATTAGCTCCAAAATATTTTCAAATCTTAGCCCTTGTCCAACAAAGGGTGATCTAGTCATTTTGCCTCAAGGCAAGATTCACAAGTTGGAGTAGGCTCAGAGTCCAATGAGGATAGAATCCCCATTTTCTCCAATTTTGTAATCCTATCTTCTCGCAACATGACATAACCTTAAGTGCCAAATATATTTTGAACTTGAGTTGTTTTTCACCATGGCATTGCTTTCATTTAGATTGCTATACCGCCAATGGAAACACTTTCATCGGTAATGGAAACACTTTCTTATTGGCAATGGAAACACTTTCCGCTGGCAAGTGGAAACACTTTCCTTTGCCTTCATCGCCTTTAGTCTTCCTTTTCTGCTTAGCTATTTTCTTAGAAGGACCAGAATCTGAGGTTTCTTTTTCTTATTGCCCTTCTTCTTGTTGGACTTTCCAAGGTAAGAAGATGCAACCAAAGCTACCTCTTTTCCTTTATTGCCCGGCATATTCTTTTGGGCAATAACCAGCATGTTGAGTAAACCACTAAGGTGCATTCCTGTGAGTCATATGGAAATTTGTCACAAAATTTCCCAAAAGACCTGTGAAGGGATCAAGGATCAAATCCGTCAGTAGTTGGAAATCCATGTTGAAGTCAAGATGTTCCAACCGCTCAATCACCGAATCATCTTGTGGACATGATCCCCAACATTCTCGTCCCTCGACATCCTCATGCGGAAATTGCCTAGATATCTCATACCTAGCATTCTCGCTGTGCTCACCATACAACTCTTGTAGGTGAAGGAGGATCTCACTCGCACTCGCATGTTCTCATGTTGCTTCAGAACTCATTACTCATGGAAGCAAGCATGTAACACTTAGCTCTCATATCATGCTCCTTCCACTTGTCCAAAGTTTCATGTTCCTCTTGTGTGGCCTCTGGAGGTAAGGGACCAGAACATTTGAATCTAGAACATATCCTATATGTTCAAGGTTCAGACAAGTTTCAAATTTCTTAGCCAATCGCATGATTAGGTCCTGTCAACCTATTGTGATCAAGTATGCTTGCAAGGATATTGATGGTGGTGGTTGTTTTGTGATCATTTTTATCATAAAATTAACTGCAGAAAATAACCAGATTAATTATTAAATGTATTATGTAATAAACCAAAATGATTATTTAATTAAAATCAAATTGGTTCTCCCACTAACTTAGCTAATCCTACACTACCATAGTAGAAAAAGGAAATCCTATTAGGATGGATTAATAGTGGGTGATTGAATTCTTATAATTCTATTGATCATCCTCGTACATCCATTATTGGAATTACAATAAACTATAAGTGAGCAACTCTTTGCCCATCACATCTCATGTGAGGTTCAACTTTACCTAGCCCCTAATGCTCAAAATCTCAGTACATCCATTATTGACTTATCTTGCATTAGTTAAGTTGATCCCATTGAGCCAGAATTATGCAAATAATTTTAATGTCCTCAGTACATCCAATATTGGCCACTAAACCATTTACATATTTACAACATCTCATGCTTAACAATTATTCTTAAGAAAATCTCTTAAATAAATTGCATCTTATGCAACTATTTAAAATTTCTTAAAATAATTGCCCCAATGGAGGGCCTATGTTATAATTACTTTAATTATAGCATTTCCAACTTAATCATTTGTTTGGAAGATTTTATGGTCATTCTATTTACTATTAAGGTCTCACTTTGCACATTATCCATTTAGCATGCATATATCATATAATTGCATACATTCCCATACATCTCATGCATTCATGGATAAGCAGAAATATGGTATGATCATGGACTTTCTAAGGGATTCAATTGAGCCACCAAGAATTGAATCAGGGCATTCCTAGGTGCATTTCATTCATTCATTTTACAATAGTTGCAGAAGGAGTACATAATCAACACTTGATCTTGAATTCCTCCCACCGGTCCCACCAATGCTCTTGACCTCCTTGAACTTCTTGCAATCCAATATTACATAGTAATCCTTGGCATACCAAGGCGAATTTACAAGAACTTAAATAAATGAAATTACAACCCAAAAATTATTACAAACTTAATAATACATGCCCAAAATAAATTAAAATAAATTAATTAATTTACAATCCCAAAGAAACATAAAAGAAATAAATCCAATCACATTGGTCTTTTATAGTCCATGATCATCCATCATGCATATCACTATTTAACAATTAAATAAAACATACATACTTAAATTAAATTGAATATCTCATATTCAACTTAAAATCTAGATTTGAATATGATTCAAATAAATTTAAAAATTCAGATTTGAATCTCATTCAAACAAATTTAAAAATTCAGATTTGAATCACATTCAAACAACTTCAAAATTCAGATTTGAATCACATTCAAACAACTTTAAAAATCAGATTTGAATCACATTCAAACATTTTTTTTAAAATCAGATCTGAATTTTATTCAATCAATTTTAAAAAATCAGATTTAAATATGATTCAAACAACTTTAAAAATTCAGATTTGAATCACATTCAAACAACTTTTAAAATTCAGATTTGAATCACATTCAAACAATTTTTAAAATTCTGATTTGAATCATAATTTAATTGTGTGATAAAAACTACTAATTAAACACTTTAATTAGTCAAAGAATAGGCCTTAGATCATACAACAATTGCAGAATTAAAAGCCAAACCTTAAACCACCAATGGAAGCCAAACCATGCGCACCATTGATGGTGTTTTTTCAAGTATGCCGCCAACTTGCTTTGCAACCAGCAATGAACTTTTGATCTCATGATCAAACACACAATTAAATCATACAAACATCAATCTAAATGGCAAATATAGTGGCTCATACCAATTGAATGAAACACAATTATACCATATAAATTTTCACATAAGGTCACATGCATCATGCAAGATTTATTTTTATCTATTTGATTTCAATGATAAACAACATATTAAAACTATTTTAATATGTTTTTGGATCTGTATTTGCTATTTAAGATTTTAAAATTAATCGATTAATTTTAGAACCCTAGATTAAATCAAGAACGATTACACTAACCTCTTGATGCAATCGCATGTGTCATGCGCTTTGAGATTCGCCTTCAGGACACCGATGTTGTCCTCTAGCTTGTCCACACCAAGAACACCTATGGCAGCCCTTGAATAGCTTCTAAAGCTTTTCTATTAATTAGAAAATCAAGTTCTGCCTTTTAAGAGATTAAAGATGTAAACAGGACACTAGAAACAATTTCTAGTGTTCTTAATTCAAGAGATTGATGGCTAATCTCTTTGAATTGATAAGAGATGAAGAAGAAGAGATAGAAACCCTCAAAGTGGCGTGAAAAAGGAGTGTGGCTGCTGGTTGTCTTTTATTTTCTCATAACAACACTTAAATAGCTAGGTTAACACATTAAACCCTTGCTACATGTCACCCTTTGATTAGCTCTAGGTTTAAGTGACCCAATCACATTGTGCCAAGTGTCAAACCTATATTTAATCTTGATTTTAATCATCTTACATGATTAAAAAACATTTGGCAAACTTATGTGTTATGCCATGTGTCACCATCTCATGGTGCCACGTGTCACACTGCAAAATGACCAAAATGCCCCTGTGTCTTAATTTTGAGTTCTTAACCCAAAATAATTATTTTCTTCTTCTAATTAATTTATATCAAACATAAATTTATTAATTAATTTCTCATTAATTAAATTCATATTTAAACACTTTAAATATAAATTTAACTTATATTATACATCCAATAATCTAGATTTGGTTTCAAGTCATGCTAGGGACTTTGCAATCTAATTGCAAACCAAACCTATTTAATTAATCAATTAAACTCTTTAATTAATTAATTAAATCATATTTAATTAGGTGATAACTTGTGTATGTGTGTGACTTACTAGGCTCATCACTAATTGGCAATGAGACATGATATCAACTCTTAATATCATCAGAACTCTTTCTTACCATAAATGATTTCTCTAAATCATTTTATGAACCTCATAGACCATGGTTAACACCTAGCATAGCATGCCATAGCCACCCAATTAGTAATAAGGTTTACCTTAAATGAACCTATAATCATATGTTACCATGCACTAGAATCTCTCTTCATATAAAAATCCCAACTCAAGCCGGAGTCATGGTTTATGTCAAACTCCATTTGCTATGAATATTATGTTCTCTTTTAATTCCAGTTCTTGATTAAAAGATTTTCTCATCGTAAACTCTTTTCTGAATAAATCTATCTGTCCTGGCCAGGAACTTGAAACATCAAGAACAATTAAATGAACATAGGATTTTAACTCTATTTACTTAGAGGAACAGATTCCATCTTAATCAACACCTACCTCCATATATAACTAGTAGGAGCCAACAGATGCCCATATACCCATACACAGTACAAGTATGAAAGCAGTATCAAACTCAAACTGCCTATATACAAGATAACTGTGCTATCTTAGGTCTAAAGATTATGCGATATACAAGACAACAGAATATGCGATATCCGACCTAGTACACAACATTAAACTTCCAATAGCCGAAGCATATGGAATCCTGGCCATCTTATCTCTTTCTTCAGGTGTCTTTGGAGACATCTCTTTAGAAAGATGGATACCATGTCTCACTGGTAACAATCCTCTCTTGGAATCAAGCATGTTAAACCTCTTTAACACCTTTTCCAAGTATAGACTTTGGGATAAATCAATTATTCTTTTCACTCTATCTCTATAGATGCGAATCCTAAGAATATAGGTTGCCTCCCCTAAGTCTTTCATGGAGAATGTATTTGACAACCATACCTTTATAGTTGTCAACATACCCGTGTCATTACCCATCAACAAGATGTCATCCACATATAAGACAAGGAAAGTGATAGCAATCGCTACTAACCTTCTTATATACACATGGCTCATCCTCATTTTTGATAACACCAAAGGATTTAATGGCTTCATCAAAACGAATGTTCCAACTCCTTGAAGCTTGTTTCAACCCATAAATAGATCGCTTTAGCTTGCATACCTTGGAACCATCTTGGGATTCAAATCACTTAGGTTGTTCCATGAAAATGTTTTCTTCAATGTATCCATTGAGAAAAGCTCTTTTGACATCCATCTGCCAAATCTCATAATCATAGTATGCAGCTATTGCTAATAAAATCCTAATTGATTTAAGCATAGCAACAGGCGAGAAAGTCTCCTCATAGTCAATTCCTTGCCTTTGGCAAAACCCTTTCGCTACTAGCCTTGCCTTATATGTCTCTACCTTTCCATCAGAACCAATTTTCTTCTTGAAAACCCATTTGTTCCCTATAGGTACAATACCTTCAGGTGGGTCAACAAGATCCCAAACTTGATTCTTATACATGGAATCAATCTCGGATTTCATAGCTTCAATCCATTTTGAAGAGTCTATATCTGATATAGCTTCTTCATAGGTAAGTGGATCATCCCCATGATCTACTTCTTCATGAGTAGACAACTCTTCATGAAGAAAACCATATCTCACTGGTGGGTGAGATACCCTGGTTGTTCTACGAGGAATAGCTGTAGATGTTTCATCAATGGGTATTGGTTGACTAGATGGATCTATATCCATATGATCTGTTGCTTGGTCAGAAGTCTCCAATTCTAACTCTATTTGCCTTCCTTTGCCTACTTCTTGAACAAACCGTTGTTCAAGAAATGTGGCATCTCTACTTATAACAACCTTTTGTGAAGTAGGCAAATAAAATAATATTCAAAACTATCTTTTGGATATCCAACAAATCGACCTTTTTCTGATCTGGTCTCCAAACCTTTTAATATGTTTTTGGATCTGTATTTGCCATTTAAGATTTTAAAATTAATCAGATTAATTTTAGAACCCTAGATTAAATCAAGAACGATTACACTAACCTCTTGATGCACTGCAGTGTTTCTGCGCCTTTGAGATTCGTCTTCAGGACACCAGATGTTGTCCCTCTAGATTGTCCACACCAAGAACACCTATGGCAGCCCTTGAATAGCTTGTCCACACTAAGAACACCTATGTCAACTCTTAATATCATCAGAACTCTTTCTTACCATAAATGATTTCTCTAAATCATTTTATGAACCTCATAGACCATGGTTAACACCTAGCATAGCATGCCATGGCCACCCAATTAGGAATAAGGTTTACCTTAAATGAACCTATAATCATATGTTACCATGCACTAGAATCTCTGTTACAAAATCCCAACTCAAGCTGAGTCATGGTTTATGTCAAACTCCATTTGCTATGAATATTATGTTCTCTTTTAATTCCAGTTCTTGATTAAAAGATTTTCTAATCGAAACTCTTTCGAATAAATCTATCTGTCTGCCAGGAACTTGAAACATCAAGAACAATTAAATGAACATAGGATTTTATCTCTATTTACTTAGAAGAATAGATTCCATCTTGATCAACACCTACCTCCATATATAACTAGTAGGAGCCAACACATGCCCATATACCCATACACAGTACAAGTATGAAAGCGATCAAACTCAAACTACCTATATACAAGATAATCTGTGCTATCTCGGTCTAAAGAATATATGCCTCGATATGATTTATGACAAAACATTGACAAGAGTAAACTCCATGTGCTTGTCATAAGTGTCACCTTAGTTGACCTACTTATCATTTATAAGTGCCTATCATGTTTGTTATATGGTATGAGACTCACCATTCCATCTTATTTATATCTCATATAAATAACTTGGGAAAAAACATGAATACAATCTTTCTGGATAAGTCATGTCCTTATTATGAAGTATCCTCGATTGTGAACCTATTTATAATACTTTGTGCTAGAAATATTGTCACTCATATTCTTAACAACTTAAGAATAATATTTCTAACAAAATATCAATGGACCTTTTCTATTACACATAAATATATTATATAAACAGAAAAGTGGAAATGCCTTTTGTTAATAAAATATGTACAAGATACATACTAAATGATATGCTCTAGGGCATACTACTAACAATTTCTTGAGTTGGTTTTCATCATGGCATTGCATTCTTTTAGATCACTTGCATTCAATTTGTGTTTGTCATTATTATCCAAATAATAAAGACCATCATTCATATAACCCGAACCAATATATTTATTTCCAAAATAAATACTGCAAACATCATCAGTGAACTGAAATTCATAGCCATTTCTAGTCAAACTAGATATAGAAATGATGTTCTTAAAAGCATCAGGTACATATAAAATATTATCCAAACACAAAACATGTCCAAACATGTAAAAAGATTTAGATCCTATGGCTAAAGCTTCAACAGTTGAGCCATTGCCAATCCGGACTCTAACATCTTGAGAACGCAAGCTGCTACTATTTGCTAGTTCCTGCATATCATTAGAAATGTGAGAACTGGCACCAGTATCTAAAACTCAAGCTGTAGATGAACTATGAGTATCATCAGAATCTAAATAACAAGATATGGACATACCTTCCGAAGGTTTATCCTTCTTGTCCTTGAGAAGCAAGATACTCTGGCGGTTCCTTTTCCAGGTGCCCATCCTTGGCAATGGAAACACTTTCCTTTGCCACCATGACTTTAGTCTTCCTTTTCTGCTTAGCTATTTTCTTGGAAGGACCAGAATCGAGGTTTCTTTTTCTTATTGCCCTTCTTCTTGTTGGACTTTCCAGTAGAAGAAGATGCAACCAAAGCTATCTCTTTTCCTTTATTGCCTGGCATATTCTTTTGGGCAATAACCAGCATGTTGAGTAAACCAGCTAAGGTGCATTCCTGTTTAGTCATATGGAAATTTGTCACAAAATTCCCAAAAGACTCAGGAAGGGACTGAAGGATCAAATCCGTCTGTAGTTGGAAATCCATGTTAAAGTCAAGATGTTCCAACTGCTCAATCATCCGAATCATCTTGTGGACATGATCCCCAACATTCTGTCCCTCAGACATCCTCATACGGAATAGCTGTCTAGATATCTCATACCTAGCATTCCTACTGTGCTCACCATACAACTCTTGTAGGTGAAGGAGGATCTCACTCGCACTCTGCATGTTCTCATGTTGCTTCTGTAACTCATTACTCATGGAAGCAAGCATGTAACACTTAGCTCTCATATCATGCTCCTTCCACTTGTCCAAAGTTTCATGTTCCTCTTGTGTGGCCTCTGGAGGTAAGGGACCAGGAACATTTGAATCTAGAACATATCCTATATGTTCAAGGTTCAGGACAAGTTTCAAATTTCTTAGCCAATCAGACAGATTAGGTCCTGTCAACCTATTGTGATCAAGTATGCTTGCAAGGATATTGGATGGTGGTGGTTATTTTGTGCTCATTTTTATCAAAAAATTAACTGCAGAAAATAACCAGATTAATTGGTAAATGTATCATGTAATTAACCAAAATGATTATGGTCTTTTAATCAAATTGGTCCTCCCACTAACTTAGCGAATCCTACACTTCCAAAGTAGAAAACGGAAATCCTAGTTGGATGGATTTCTAGTGGGTGATTGAATTCTTATAATTCTATTGATCATCCTCAGGTACATCAATTATTGGAATTACAATAAACTATAAGTGAGCAACTCCTTGCCCATCACATCTCATGTGAGGTTCAATCCTTTACCTAGCCCCTAATGCTCAAAATCTCAGGTACATCCATTATTGACTTATCTTGCATTAGTTAAGTTGATCCCATTGAGCCAGTAATTATGCAAATAATTTTAATGTCCTCAGGTACATCCAATATTGGCCACTAAACCATTTACATATTTACAACATCTCATGCTTAACAATTATTCTTAAGAAAATCTCTTAAATAAATTGCATCTTATGCAACTATTTAAAATTTCTTAAATTATTTGCCCGAATGGAGGGCTTTTTTTATAATTAATTTAATTATAGCATTTCCAACTTAATCATTTGTTTGGAAGATTTTATGGTCATTCTATTTACTATTAAGGTCTCACTTTGCACATTATCCATTTAGCATGGATATATCATATAATTGCATACATTCCCATACATCTCATGCATTCATGGATAAGCAGTAAATATGGTATGATCATGGACTTTTTAAGGGATTCAATTATGAGCCACCAAGAATTGAATCAGGGCATTCCTAGGTGCATTTCATTCATTCATTTTACAAGAGTTGCTGAAGGAGTACATAATCAACACTTAATCTTGAATTCCTCCCACTGGTCCCACCAATGCTCTTGACCTCCTTGAACTTCTTGCAATCCAATATTACATAGTAATCATTGGCATACCAAGGCGAATTTACAAGAACTTAAATAAATGAAATTACAACCCAAAAATTATTACAAACTTAATAATACATGCCCAAAATAAATTAAAATAAATTAATTAATTTACAATCCCAAAGAAACATAAAAGAAATAAATCCAATCACATTGGTCTTTTATAGTCCATGATCATCCATCATGCATATCACTATTTAACAATTAAATAAAACATACATACTTAAATTAAATTGAATATCTCATGTTCAACTTAAAAATCCAGATTTGAATATGATTCAAATAAATTTAAAAATTCAGATTTGAATCTCATTCAAACAAATTTAAAAATTCAGATTTGAATCACATTCAAACAACTTCAAAAATTCAGATTTGAATCACATTCAAACATTTTTTTAAAAATCAAATTTGAATCACATTCAAACATTTTTTAAAAAATCAGATCTGAATTTTTATTCAATCAATTTTAAAAAATCAGATTTAAATATGATTCAAACAACTTTAAAAATTCAGATTTGAATCACATTCAAACAACTTTTAAAATTCAGATTTGAATGACATTCAAACAATTTTTAAAATTCTGATTTGAATCATAATTTAATTGTGTGATAAAAACTACTAATTAAACACTTTAATTAGTCAAAGAATAGGCCTTAGATCATACAACAATTGCAGAATTAAAAGCCAAACCTTAAACTACCCATGGAAGCTAAACTATGCGCACCATTGATGGTATTTTTTCAAGTATGCCGCCAACTTGCTTTGCAACCAGCAATGAACTTTTGATCTCATGATCAAACACACAATTAAATCATATAATCAACAATCTAAATGGTAAATATAATGGCTCTGATACCAATTGAAGGAACGGAAGCGTGAAAAACACAAGTTTATACCATTGAATTCAAAAATTTTCACCTAGGGTCACATGCATCATGCAAGATTTATTTTTATCTATTTGATTTCAATGATAAACAACATATTAAAACTCTTTTAATATGTTTTTGGATCTGTATTTTCCATTTAAGATTTTAAAATTAATCAGATTAATTTTAGAACCCTAGATTAAATCAAGAACGATTACACTAACCTCTTGATGCACTGCAACGTGTCTGCGCCTTTGAGATTCGTCTTGGGACACGGATGTTGTCCCTCTAGCTTGTCCACACTAAGAACACCTATGGCAGCCCATGAATAGCTTTTAAAGCTTTTCTATTAATTAGAAAATCAAGTTCTGCCTTTTAAGAGATTAAAGATGTAAACAGGACACTAGAAATAATTTCTAATGTTCTTAATTCAAGAGATTGATGGCTAATCTCTTTGAATTGATAAGAGATGAAGAAGAAGAGATACAAACCCTCAAAGTGGCGTGACAAAGGAGTGTGGCTGCTGGTTGGATTTTATTTTCTCATAACAACACTTAAATAGCTAAGTTAACACATTAAACCCTTGCCACATGTCACCCTTTGATTAGCTCTAGGTTTAAGTGACCCAATCACATTGTGCCAAGTGTCAAACCTATATTTAATCTTGATTTTAATCATCTTACATGATTAAAAAAACATTTGGCAAGCTTATGTATTATGCCATGTGTCACCATCTCATGGTGCCACGTGTCACACTGCAAAATGACCAAAATGCCCCTGTGTCTTAATTTTGAGTTCTTAACCCAAAATAATTATTTTCTTCTTCTAATTAATTTATATCAAATATAAATTAATTAATTAATCTCTATTAATTAATTTCTCATTAATTAAATTCATATTTAAACCCTTTAAATATAAATTTAACTTATATTATACATCCAATAATCTAGATTTGGTTTCAAGTCATGCTAGGGACTTTGCAATCTAATTGCAAACCAAACCTATTTAATTAATCAATTAAACTCTTTAATTAATTAATTAAATCATATTTAATTAGGTGATAACTTGTGTATGTGTGTGACTTACTAGGCTCATCACTAATTGGCAATGAGACATGATATCAACTCTTAATATCATCAGAACTCTTTCTTACCATAAATGATTTCTCTAAATCATTTTATGAACCTCATAGACCATGGTTAACACCTAGCATAGCATGCCATGCCCACCCAATTAGGAATAAGGTTTACCTTAAATGAACCTATAATCATATGTTACCATGAACTAGAATCTCTCTGTTACAAAATCCCAACTCAAGCTGGAGTCATGGTTTATGTCAAACTCCATTTGCTATGAATATTATGTTCTCTTTTAATTCCAGTTCTTGATTAAAAAGATTTAATCAACATAAACTCTTATCTGAATAAATCTCTCTGTCTGCCAGAACTTGAAACATCAAGAACAATTAAATGAACATAGGATTTTATCTCTATTTACTTAGAGGAACAGATTCCATCTTGATCAACACCTACCTCCATACATAACTAGTAGGAGCCAACACATGCCCATATACCCATACAGTATAAGTATGAAAGCAGATCAAACTCAAACTACCTATATACAAGATAACCTGTGCTATCTCAGTCTAAAGATTATATGCATCGATATGATTTATGACAAAACATTGACAAGAGTAAACTCCATGTGCTTGTCATAAGTGTCACTGGTTCGGCCTACTTATCATGTATAAGTGCCTATCATGTTTGTTATATGGCATGAGACTCACCATTCCATCTTATTTATATCTCATATAAATAACTTGGGAACAAACATGAATACAATCTTTCTGGATAAGTCATGTCCTTATTATGAAGTATCCTCGATTGTGAACCTATTTATGATACTTTGTGCTAGAAATATTGTCACTCATATTCTTAACAACTTAAGAATAATATTTCTAACAAAATATCAATGGACCTTTTCTATTACACATAAATATATTATATAAACAGAAAAGTGGAAATGCCATTTATTAATAAAATATGTACAAGATACATACTAAATGATATGCTCTAGGGCATACTACTAACAATCTCCCACTAGCACTAGAGCCATTCATTACAATATCTTAGACCTATCTTCTCAAGATGTCGGTCTAACTGAGTCTGTGACATAGGCTTAGTGAATGGATCAGCTGGATTTTCAGCTGATGCTATTTTTCTGCATGGCTAAATCGCCTTGCCCAACTATATCTCTGATAATGTGGTAGTGCCTTTCTATGTGTTTGGATTTTGGGTGAGACCTTAGTTCCTTAGCCTGTATGACTACTCCATTGTTGTCACAGTGTAATGGAACTGCTGACTCAATGGAAGGAACTACTGTAAGTTCTGTCACGAACTTTTTAATCCAAACAGCTTCCTTTGCAACATCTGATGCAGCAATATACTTAGCCTCAGTAGTGGAATCGCGATGCGTGCTCGCTTGGAACTCTTCCAACCGATCGCACCTCCATTACAAATGAACAAATATCCAAAGGTAGACTTTCTATCATCGATATCCGATTGGAAATCGAATCGTGATAACCATCCAATTGCAAGTCTCCACCTCCATAAATCAAGAATAAATCCTTAGTTCTTCTCAAGTACTTAAGAATATTCTTGACAGCTATCCAGTGTTCCAAACCTAGATTGGATTGATACCTGCTAGTTAAACTAACAAAGATATACGATATCCGCCTAGTACACAACATTGCATACATTAAACTTCCAATAGCCAAGCACATGGAATCTGCCATCTTATCTCTTTCTTCAGGTGTCTTTGGAGACATCTCTTTAGAAAGGTGGATACCATGTCTTACTGGTAACAATCCTCTCTTGGAATCAAGCATGTTAAACCTCTTTAACACCTTTTCCAAGTATAGACTTTGGGATAAACCAATTATTCTTTTCGCTCTATCTCTATAGATGCGAATCCCAAGAATATAGGTTGCCTCCCTAAGTCTTTCATGGAGAATGTATTTGACAACCATACCTTTATAGTCGCCAACATACCGTGTCATTACCCATCAACAAAGATGTCATCCACATATAAGACAAGAAAAGTGATAGCATCACACTAACCTTCTTATATACACATGGCTCATCCTCATTTTTGATAAAACCAAAGGATTTAATGGCTTCATCAAAACAGATGTTCCAACTCCTCAAGCTTGTTTCAACCCATAAATGGATCGCTTTAGCTTGCATACCTTGGAACCATCTTGGGATTCAAAACCCTTAGGTTGTTCCATGAAAATGTTTTCTTCAATGTATCCATTGAGAAAAGTCGCTTTGACATCCATCCGCCAAATCTCATAATCATAGTACGCAGCTATTGCTAATAAAATCCTAATTGATTTAAGCATGGCAACAAAGTAGAAAGTCTCCTCATACCGATTCCTTGCCTTTGGAGAAACCCTTTCGCTACTAGCCTTGCTTTATAGGTCTCTACCTTTCCATCAGAACCAATTTTCTTCTTGAAAACCCATTTGTTCCCTATAGGTACAATACCTTCAGGTGGGTCAACAAGATCCCAAACTTGATTCTTATACATGGACTCAATCTCAGATTTCATAGCATCAATCCATTGTGAAGAGTCTAAATCTGATATAGCTTCTTCAGAGGTAAGTGGATCATCTCCATGATCTACTACTACATGAGTAAACAACTCTTGTTCTTCTTCATGAAGAAAACCATATCTCACTGGTGGGTGAGATACCCTGGTTGTTCTATGAGGAACAGCTGTACATGTTTCATCAACGGGTATAGGTTGACTAGATGGATCTATATCCATATGATCTGTTGGTTGGTCAGAATTCTCCAATTCTAACTCTATTTGCCTTCCTTTGCCTCCTTCTTGGACAAATTGTTGTTCAAGAAATGTGGCATCTTTACTTATCACATCTTTTGTGAAGTAGGCAAATAAAATAATATCCAAAACTATCTTTTGGATATCCAACAAATCGACCTTTTCTCGATCCGGTCTCCAATTTATCGGTGTTCACTTTTGATATAAGTCGACAACCCCAAATCTTAACATGCTTAAGACTTGGTTTTCTTCCATGCCATATCTCATAAGGTGTGGAAGAAACTGATTTTGATGGAATCCTATTCAGAATATACAAAGCTGATTCTAATGCAAATCCCCAAAAGGAGATTGGCATATCAGTATATCTCATCATACTACGTACCATATCCAATAGGGTACGATTTCTCCTTTCAGATACACCATTCAGCTGTGGCGTTCCTGGAGGAGTCAGTTGAGAAACAATGCCATGCTCTCTCAAGTATTCATCAAATTCAGTACTCAAATATTCAACTCCACGATATGATCGAAGAGCTTTAATACTTCAGATTTAAATTCTTTGAACTTTTCAAAAGATTCATGTTTGTATTTCATCAAATACAAATACCCAAACCTTGATTTATCATCAGTAAAGGTAATAAAATAATGAAAACCCCCTCTAGCCATTTCTTTAAATGGACCACATACATCACTATGTATTAGCTCCAAAATATTTTCAGCTTTTAGCCCCTGTCCAACAAAGGGTGATCTAGTCATTTTGCCCTGAAGGCAAGATTCACAAGTTGGAGTAGGCTCAGAGCCCAATGAGGATAGAATCCTCATTTTCTCCAGTTTTGCAATCCTATCTTCTGCAACATGACATAACCTTAAGTGCCAAATATATTTTGAACTTGAGTTGGTTTTCACCATGGCATTGCATTCTTTTAGATCACTTGCATTCAATTTGTGTTTGCCATTATTATCCAAATAATAAAGACCATCATTCATATAACCCGAACCAATATATTTATTTCCAAAATAAATATAGCAAGCATCATCGATGAATCAAATTCATAGCCATTTCTAGTCAAACTACATATGGAAATGATGTTCTTAAAAGCATCAGTACATATAAAATATTATCCATACACAAAACATGTCCAAACATGTAAAAAGATTTAGATCCTATGGCTAAAGCTTCAACAGTTGAGCCATTGCCAATCCGAACTCTAACATCTTGAGAACGCAAGCTGCTACTATTTGCTAGTTCCTGCATATCATTAGAAATGTGAGAACTGGCACCAGTATCTAAAACCTAAGCTGTAGATGAACTATGAGTATCATCAGAATCTAAATAACAAGATATGGACATACCTTCCGAAGGTGTATCCTTCTTGTCCTTCAGAGAAGCAAGATACTCCGCGGTTCCTTTTCCGGTGCCCATCTTTTGGCTGGAAACACTTTCCTTTGCCACTATCACTTTAGTCTTCCTTTTGCTTAGCTATTTTCTTGAAGGACCAAGAATCTGAGGTTTCTTTTTCTTATTGCCCTTCTTCTTGTTGGACTTTCCAGCAGAAGAAGATGCAACCAAAGCTACCTCTTTTCCTTTTTTGCCTGTCATATTCTTTTGGGCAATAACCAGCATGTTGAGTAAACCAGCTAAGGTGCATTCCTATTTAGTCATATGAAAATTTGTCACAAAATTCCCAAAAGACTCAGGAAGGGACTGAAGGATCAAATCCGTCTGTAGTTGGAAATCCATGTTGAAGTCAAGATGTTCCAACTGCTCAATCATCTGAATCATCTTGTGGACATGATCCCCAACATTCTATCCCTCAGACATCCTCATACAGAATAGCTGTCTAGATATCTCATACCTAGCATTCCTGCTGTGCTCACCATACAACTCTTGTAGGTGAAGGAGGATCTCACTTGCACGCTGCATGTTTTCATGCTACTTCTGTAACTCATTACTCATGGAAGCAAGCATGTAACACTTAGCTCTCATATCATGCTCCTTCCACTTGTCCAAAGTTTCATGTTCCTCTTGTGTGGCCTCTGGAGGTAAGGGACCAGGAACATTTGAATCTAGAACATATCCTATATGTTCAAGGTTTAGGACAAGTTTCAAATTTCTTAGCCAATCGTATGCATTAGGTCTGTCAACCTATTGTGATCAAGTATGCTTGCAAGGATATTGGATGGTGGTGGTTGTTTGTGCTCATTATTATCAGAAAATTAATTGCAGAAATAACCAGATTAATTAGTAAATGTATCATGTAATTAACCAAAATGATTATGGTCTTTTAATCAAATTGGTCCTCCCACTAACTTAGCGAATCCTACACTTCCAAAGTAGAAAACGGAAATCCTAGTTGGATGGATTTCTAGTGGGTGATTTAATTCTTATAATTCTATTGATCATCCTCAGGTACATCCATTATTGGAATTACAATAAACTATAAGTGAGCAACTCTTTGCCCATCACATCTCATGTGAGGTTCAATCCTTTACCTAGCCCCTAATACTCAAAATCTCAGGTACATCCATTATTGACTTATCTTGCATTAGTTAAGTTGAT
This sequence comes from Hevea brasiliensis, assembly GCF_030052815.1. Lineage (NCBI taxonomy): Eukaryota > Viridiplantae > Streptophyta > Magnoliopsida > Malpighiales > Euphorbiaceae > Hevea > Hevea brasiliensis. The sequence continues at coordinate 82,966 of NW_026614815.1, read as the reverse complement.
CCCATTGAGCCAGTAATTATGCAAATAATTTTAATGTCCTCAGGTACATCCAATATTGGCCACTAAACCATTTACATATTTACAACATCTCATGCTTAACAATTATTCTTAAGAAAATCTCTTAAATTAATTGCATCTCATGCAACTATTTAAAACTTCTTAAAATAATTGCCCCAATGGAGGGCCTATGTTATAATTACTTTAATTATAGCATTTCCAACTTAATCATTTGTTTGGAAGATTTTATGGTCATTCTATTTACTATTAAGGTCTCACTTTGCACATTATCCATTTGGCATGCATATATCATATAATTGCATACATTCCCATACATCTCATGCATTCATGGATAAGCAGTAAATATGGTATGATCATGGACTTTCTAAGGGAATCAATTATGAGCCACCAAGAATTGAATCAGGGCATTCCTAGGTGCATTTCATTCATTCATTTTACAAGAGTTGCTGAAGGAGTACATAATCAACACTTGATCTTGAATTCCTCCCACTGGTCCCACCAATGCTCTTGACCTCCTTGAACTTCTTGCAATCCAATATTACATTGTAATCCTTGGCATATCAAGGCGAATTTATAAGAACTTAAATAAATGAAATTACAACCCAAAAATTATTACAAACTTAATAATACATGCCTAAAAGAAATTAAAATAAATTAATTAATTTACAATCCCAAAGAAACATAAAAGAAATAAATCCAATCACATTGGTCTTTTATAGTCCATGATCATCCATCATGCATATCACTATTTAACAATTAAATAAAACATACATACTTACATTAAATTGAATATCTCATATTCAACTTAAAAATCCAGATTTGAATATGATTCAAATAAATTTAAAAATTCAGATTTGAATCTCATTCAAATAAATTTAAAAATTCAGATTTGAATCACATTCAAACAACTTTAAAAATTCAGATTTGAATCACATTCAAACATTTTTTGAAAAATCAGATTTGAATCACATTCAAATATTTTTTAAAAAATCAGATCTGAATTTTATTCAATCAATTTTAAAAAGTCAGATTTAAATATGATTTAAATAACTTTAAAAATTCAGATTTGAATCACATTCAAACAACTTTTAAAATTCAGATTTGAATCACATTCAAACAATTTTTAAAATTCTGATTTGAATCATAATTTAATTGTGTGATAAAAATTCTAATTAAACAATTTAATTAGACATAAAATGGATCTTAAATCATACAACAATTGCACATTCACCATCCATTTACCTTTGCACACCATTGTGATGCATCAACCATGCGCACCATGGTGTTCATCATTTGTGCCGCCACTTTGACATTTCAACCAGCAATAAACTCTTGATCTCATGATCAAACACACAATTAAATCATATAAACATCAATCTAAATGGCAAATATAGTGGCTTTGATACCAATTGAAGGAACGGAAGCGTGAAAAACACAAGTTTATACCATTGAATTCAAAAATTTTCAATTTAGGGTCACATGCATCATGCAAGATTTATTTTTTATCTATTTGATTTCAATGATAAACAACATATTAAAACTCTTTTAATATGTTTTTTGGATCTGTATTTGCCATTTAAGATTTTAAAATTAATCAGATTAATTTTAGAACCCTAGATTAAATCAAGAACGATTACACTAACCTCTTGATGCAATCGCAATGTCTGCGCTTTGAGATTCGTCTTCAGGACACCAAATGTTGTCCCTCTAGCTTGTCCACACCAAGAACACCTATGGCAGCCCTTGAATAGCTTCTAAAGCTTTTCTATTAATTAGAAAATCAAGTTCTGCCTTTTAAGAGATTAAAGATGTAAACAGGACACTAGAAATAATTTCAAGTCATGCTAGGGACTTTGCAATCTAATTGCAAACCAAACCTATTTAATTAATCAATTAAACTCTTTAATTAATTAATTAAATCATATTTAAATAGGTGATAACTTGTGTATGTGTGTGACTTACTAGGCTCATCACTAATTGGCAATGAGACATGATATCAACTCTTAATATCATCAGAACTCTTTCTTACCATAAATGATTTCTCTAAATTATTTTATGAACCTCATAGACCATGGTTAACACCTAGCATAGCATGCCATAGCCACCCAATTAGTAATAAGGTTTACCTTAAATGAACCTATAATCATATGTTACCATGCACTAGAATCTCTCTGTTACAAAATCCCAACTCAAGCTGGAGTCATAGTTTATGTCAAACTCCATTTGCTATGAATATTATGTTCTCTTTGAATTCCAGTTCTTGATTAAAAGATTTTTCATCGTAAACTCTTTCGAATAAATCTATACATCTGGCCAGAACTTGAAACATCAAGAACAATTAAATGAACATAGGATTTTATCTCTATTTACTTAGAGGAACAGATTCCATCTTGATCAACACCTACCTCCATATATAACTAGTAGGAGCCAACACATGCCCATATACCCATACATAGTACAAGTATGAAAGCAGAATCAAACTCAAACTACCTATATACAAGATAACTGTGCTATCTCAGGTCTAAAGATTATATGCACTGATATGATTTATGACAAAACATTGACAAGAGTAAACTACATGTGCTTGTCATAAGTGTCACTAGTTCGGCCTACTTATCATGTATAAGTGCCTATCATGTTTGTTATATGGCATGAGACTCACCATTCCATCTTATTTATATCTCATATAAATAACTTGGAAACAAACATGAATACAATCTTTCTGGATAAGTCATGTCCTTATTATGAAGTATCCTTGATTGTGAACCTATTTATGATACTTTGTGCTAGAAATATTGTCACTCATATTCTTAACAACTTAAGAATTATATTTCTAACAAAATATCAATGGACCTTTTCTATTACACATAAATATATTATGTAAATGGAAAAGTGGAAATGCCTTTTATTAATAAAATATGTACAAGATACATACTAAATGATATGCTCTAGGGCATACTACTAACAATACCTCGTTGCAGTCCGGCCACCCTACCTACACCTCTGTGCGCTTGGCGTGAGTCGACCAAGACGGGTCGGCTCTGATACCAAATGTCACGGCTGCCTCACGTGGCTAGATATTGTCTGCTTTGGGCCTCAACCCTCACGGTTTTGTTCCTTCAATTGGTATCAGAGCCACTTTATTTGCCATTTAGATTGATGTTTATATGATTTAATTGTGTGTTTGATCATGAGATCAAAAGTTAATTGCTGGTTGCAAAGTCAAGGTGGCGGCACAAATGATGAACACGATGGTGCGCATGGTTGATGCATCACAATGGTGTGCAAAGGTAAATGGATGGCGAATGTGCAATTGTTGTATGATCTAAGATCCATTTTATGTCTAATTAAATTGTTTAATTAGAATATTAATCACACAATTAAATTATGATTCAAATCAGATTTTTAAAAATTGTTTGAATGTGATTTAAATCTGAATTTTAAAAGTTGTTTGAATGTGATTCAAATCTGAATTTTTAAAGTTGTTTGAATCATATTTAAATATGATTTTTTAAAATTGATTGAATAAAATTCAGATCTGATTTTTTAAAAAAGGTTTGAATGTGATTCAAATCTGATTTTTTTAAAAATGTTTGAATGTGATTCAAATCTGAATTTTTAAAGTTGTTTGAATGTGATTCAAATCTGAATTTTTAAATTTGTTTGAATGAGATTCAAATCTGAATTTTTAAATTTATTTGAATCATATTCAAATCTGGATTTTTAAATTGAATATGAGATATTCAATTTAATGTAAGTATGCATGTTTTATTTAATTGTTAAATAGTGATATGCATGATGGATGATCATGGACTATAAAAGACCAATGTGATTGGATTTATTTCTTTTATGTTTCTTTGGGATTGTAAATTAATTAATTTATTTTAATTTATTTTGGGCATGTATTATTAAGTTTGTAATAATTTTTGGGTTGTAATTTCATTTATTTAAGTTCTTGTAAATTCGCCTTGGTATGCCAAGGATTACTATGTAATATTGGATTGCAAGAAGTTCAAGGAGGTCAAGAGCATTGGTGGGACCAGTGGGAGGAATTCAAGATCAAGTGTTGATTATGTACTCCTTCAGCAACTCTTGTAAAATGAATGAATGAATGAAATGCACCTAGGAATGCCCCGATTCAATTCTTGGTGGCTCATTGAATCCCTTAGAAAGTCCATGATCATACCATATTTATCGCTTATCCATGAATGCATGAGATGCATAGGAATGTATGCAATTCTATGATATATGCATGCTAAATGGATAATGTGCAAAGTGAGACCTTAATAGTAATAAGAATGACCATAAAATCTTCCAAACAAATGATTAAGTTGGAAATGCTATAATTAAAGTAATTATAACATAGGCCCTCCATTGGGGCAATTATTTTAAGAAATTTTAAATAGTTGCATGAGATGCAATTAATTTAAGAGATTTTCTTAAGAATAATTGTTAAGCATGAGATGTTGTAAATATGTAAATGGTTTAGTGGCCAATATTGGATGTACCTGAGGACATTAAAATTATTTGCATAATTACTGGCTCAATGGGTTGAACTTAACTATTGCAAGACAAGTCAATAATGGATGTACCTGAGATTTTGAGCATTAGGAGCTAGGTAAAGGATTGAACCTCACATGAGATGTGATGGGCAAGGAGTTGCTCACTTATAGTTTATTGTAATTCCAATAATGGATGTACCTGAGGATGAACAATAGAATTATAAGAATTCAATCACCCACTAGAAATCCATCCAACTAGGATTTCCGTTTTCTACTTTGGAAATGTAGGATTCGCTAAGTTAGTGGGAGGACCAATTTGATTAAAAGACCATAATCATTTTGGTTAATTACATGATACATTTACTAATTAATCTGATTATTTTCTCGCAGATTAATTTTCCGATAAAAAGAGCACAAAACAACCACCACCATCCAATATCCTTACAAGCATACTTGATCACAATAGGTTGACAGGACCTAATCTGTCTGATTGGCTAAGAAATTTGAAACTTGTCATGAACCTTGAACATATAGGATATGTTCTAGATTCTATTTTTCGTGGTCCCTTACATCCAGAGGCCTCAATAGAGGATCATGAATCTTTGGACATGTTGTTGGAGCTTGATATGAGATCTATGTGTTAGATGCTTTCTTCCTTGAGTAATGAGTTACGTACAACATGAGAACATGCAGAGTGCGAGTGAGATCCTCCTTCACCTACAAGAGTTGTATGGTGAGCACACTGGAATGCTAGGTATGAGATATCTAGACAACTATTCCGTATGAGGATGTCCGAGGGATGAATGTTGGGGATCATGTCCACAAGATGATTCGCCGATTGAGTGTTGGAACATCTTGACTTCAACATGGATTTCCAACTACAGACGGATTTGATCCTTCATCCCTTCACGAGTCTTTTGGAAATTTTGTGACAAATTTCCATATGACTAAACAGAATGCACCTTAGTGGTTTACTCAACATGTTGGTTATTGCCCAAAAGAATATGCCGTGCAATAAAGGAAAAGAGGTAGCTTTGTTGCATCTTCTTCTCACTGGAAAGTCCAACAAGAAGAAGGGCAATAAGAAAAAGAAACTTGATTCTGGTCCTTCTAAGAAACTAGCTAAACAGAAAGGAAGACCAAAGCTGACAAAGGCAAAGGAAAGTGTTTCCATTGCCAACAGGAAAGTGTTTCCATTGTCAGTAAGAAAGTGTTTCCACTGGCTAGAGTATAGCAATCTAAAAGAAAGCAATGCCATGGTGAAAACCAACTCAAGTTCAAAATATATTTGGCACTTAAGGTTATGTCATGTTGCAGAAGATAGGATTACAAAACTGGAGAAAATGGGGATTCTATCCTCATTGGGCTCTGAGCCTACTCCAACTTGTGAATCTTTCCTTCAGGGCAAAATGACTAGATCACCCTTTTTTGGACAGGGGCTAAGAGATGAAAATATTTTGGAGCTAATACATAGTGATGTATGTGGTCCATTTAAAGAAATGGCTAGAGGGGGTTTTCATTATTTTATTACCTTTACTGATGATAAATCAAGATTTGGGTATTTGTATTTGATGAAACATAAACATGAATCCTTTGAAAAGTACAAAGAATTTAAATCTGAAGTAGAAAATCAAACAGGAAAGAGTATTAAAGCTCTTCGATCAGATCGTGGAGGTGAATATTTGAGTACTGAATTTGATAAATAATTGAGAGATCATGGCTTTGTTTCTCACCGACTCTCCAGAACGCCACACTAAATGGTGTATCCGAAGGAGAAATCGTACCCTATTGGATATGGTACGTAGTATGATGAGCTATACCGATATGCCAATCTTCTTTTGGGGATTTGCATTAGAATCACTTTGTATATTACGAAAGGATTCCATCAAAATCGCTTTCTTCCACACCTTATGAGATATGGCATGGAAGAAAACCAAGTCTTAAGCATGTTAAGATTTGGGGTTGTCCAAATTATATCAAAAGTCAACACCGATAAATTGGAGACCAGATCGTAAAAAGGTCGATTTGTTGGATATCCAAAAGATAGTTTTGGATATTATTTTATTTGCCTACTTCACAAAAGGTTGTGATAAGTAGAGATGCCACATTTCTTGAACAACGGCTTTGTTCAAGAAGGAGGCAAAGGAAAGCAAATAGAGTTAGAATTGGAGAATTACGACCAACCAATGATCGATGGATATAGATCCATCTAGTCAACCAATACCGTTGATGAAACATCTACACTTGTTCCTCGTAGAACAACCAGGGTATCTCACCCACCAGTGAGATATGGTTTTCTTCATGAAGAAGAACAAGAGTTGTCTACTCATGAAGAAGTAGATAATGGAGATGATCCACTTAACTATGAAGAAGCTATATCAAATATAGACTCTTCAAAATGGATTGATGCTATGAAATCCGAGATTGATTCCATGTATAAGAATCAAGTTTGGGATCTTGTTGACCCACCTGAAGGTATTGTACCTATAGGGAACAAATGGGTTTTCAAGAAGAAAATTGGTTCTGATGGAAAGGTAGAGACCTATAAGGCAAGGCTAGTAGCGAAAGGGTTTCGCCAAAGGCAAGGAATCGACTATGAGGAGACTTTCTCACCTGTTGCCATGCTTAAATCAATTAGGATTTTATTAGCAATAGCTGCGTACTATGATTATGAGATTTGGCAGATGGATGTCAAAACAGCTTTTTTCAATGGATACATTGAAGAAAACAATTTCATGGAACAACCTAGGGGATTTGAATCCCAAGATGGTTCCAAGGTATGCAAGCTAAAGCGATCCATTTATGAGTTGAAACAAGCTTCGAGGAGTTGGAACATTCGTTTTGATGAAGCCATTAAATCCTTTGTTTTTATCAAAAATGAGGATGAGCCATGTGTATATAAGAAGGTTAGTGACAGTGCTATCACTTTCCTTATCTTATATGTGGACGACATACTATTGATGGGTAATGACACAAGTATGTTGACAACTATAAAGGTATGGTTGTCAAATACATTCTCCATGAAAGACTTAGGGGAGGCAACCTATATTCTTGGGCTTCGCATCTATAGAGATAGAGCGAAAAGAATAATTGGTTTATCCCAAAGTCTATACTTGGAAAAGGTGTTAAGGAGGTTTATCATGCTTGATTCCACGAGAGGATTGTTACCAGTGAGACATGGTATCCATCTTTCTAAAGAGATGTCTCCAAAGACACCAAGAAAGAGATAAGATGGCTGTGATTCCATATGCTTCGCTATTGGAAGTTTAATGTTGTGTACTAGGCCTGATATCACATATGTCGTTAGTTTGACTAGCAGTATCAATCCAATCCAGTTTGGAACATCGATAGTCACAAGAATATCCTTAAGTACTTGAGAAGAACTAAGGATTTATTCTTGATTTATGGAGGTGGAGACTTGCAATTGGATGGTTATACTGATTCTGATTTCCAATCAGATATTGATGATAGAAAGTCTACCTCTAGATATGTGTTCATTTGTAATGGAGGTGCAGTCAGTTGGAAGAGTTCCAAATAGAGCACGCATCGCAGATTCCACCACAGAGAGGTTGAGTATATTCTCGCATCGATGCTACAAAGGAAGTCGCTTTGGATAAAGAAGTTCGTGATGAACTTACAGTAGTTCCTTCCATTGAGTCAGCAGTTCCATTACACTGTGACAATAATGGAGCAGTCATACAGGCTAAGGAACTAAGGTCTCACCCAAAATCCAAACACATAGAAAGGCACTACCACATTATCAGACATATAGTTGGGCAAAGGCGATATAGCCATGCAGAAAAATAACATCAGCTGAAAAAATTCAGCTGATCCATGCACTAAGCCTTTGTCACAAGCTGAGTTAGACTGACATCTTGAGAAGATGGGTCTAAGGTATTGTAATGAATGTTAGTAGTATGCCCTAGAGCATATCATTTAGTATGTATCTTGTACATAATTTTATTAATAAAAGGCATTTCCACTTTTCCGTTTACATAATATATTTATGTGTAATAGAAAAGGTCCATTGATATTTTGTTAGAAATATTATTCTTAAGTTGTTAAGAATATGAGTGACAATATTTCTAGCACAAAGTATCATAAATAGGTTCACAATCGAGGATACTTCATAATAAGGACATGACTTATCCAGAAAGATTGTATTCATGTTTGTTCCCAAGTTATTTATATGAGATATAAATAAGATGGAATGGTGAGTCTCATGCCATATAACAAACATGATAGGCACTTATAAATGATAAGTAGGCGAACGGTGACACTTATGACAAGCACATGGAGTTTACTCTGTCAATGTTTTGTCATAAATCATATCGATGCATATAATCTTTAGACACGAGATAGCACAGCTTATCTTGTATATAGGTAGTTTGAGTTTGATATCGCTTTCATACTTGTACTGTGTATGGTTATAAGGGCATCTCATGGCTCCTACTAGTTATATATCGAGGTAGGTGTAGATCAAGATGTAATCTTATCCTCTAAAAAAATAGAGATAAAATCCTATGTTCATTTAATTGATCATGATCATTAAAATTCATGGCCAGAACAGATAGATTTATTCAGAAAATAGTTTCTGATGAGAAAATCTTTTTAATCAAGAACTGGAATTAAAAGAGAACATAATATTCATAGCAAATGGAGTTTGACATAAACCATGACTCGAGCTTGAGTTGGGATTTTGTAACAGAGAGATTCTAGTGCATGGTAACATATGATTATAGGTTCATTTAAGGTAAACCTTATTACTAATTGGGTGGCCATGGCATGCTATGCTAGGTGTTAACCATGGTCTATGAGGTTCATAAAATGATTTAGAGAAATCATTTATGGTAAGAAACAGTTCTGATGATATTAAGAGTTGATATCATTTCTCATTGCCAATTAGTGATGAGCCTAGTAAGTCACACACATACACAAGTTATCACCTAATTAAATATGATTTAATTAATTAATTAAAGAGTTTAATTGATTAATTAAATAGGTTTGGTTTGCAATTAGATTGCAAAGTCCCTAGCATGACTTGAAACCAAATCTAGATTATTGGATGTATAATATAAGTTAAATTTATATTTAAAGTGTTTAAATATGATTTTAATTAATGAGAAATTAATTAATAGAGATTAATTAATTAATTTATATTTGATATAAATTAATTAGAAGAAGAAAATAATTATTTTGTGTTGAGAACTCAAAATTTAGACACAAGGGCATTTTGGTCATTTTGCAGTGTGACACGTGGCATCATGAGATGGTGAAACATGGCATAACACATAAGCTTACAAATGTTTTTAATCATGTAAGATGATTAAAATCAAGATTAAATATAGGTTTGACACTTGGCACAATGTGATTGGGTCACTTAAACCTAGAGCTAATCAAAGGTGACATGTGGCAAGGGTTTAATGTGTTAACCTAGCTATTTAAGTGTTGTTATGAGAAAATAAACACAACCAGCAGCCACACTCCTTTGTCACTCCAATTTGTGGGTTTTTATCTCTTCTTCTTAATCTCTTATCAATTCAATGAGATTAGCCATCAATCTCTTGAATTAAGAATACTAGAAATTGTTTCTAGTGTCCTGTTTACATCTTTAATATCTTAAAAGGCAGAACTTGATTTTCTAATTAATAGAAAAAGCTTTAGAAGCTATTCAAGGGCTGCCATAGGTGTTCTTGGTGTGGACAAGCTAGATGGACAACATCCGTGTCCTCAAGACGAATCTCAAAGGCGCAGATGCCGCAGTGCATCAAGAGGTTAGTGTAATCGTTCTTGATTTAATCTAGGTTTTAAAATAAATCTGATTAATTTTAAAATCTTAAATGGCAAATACAGATCCAAAAACATATTAAAAGAGTTTTAATATGTTGTTTATCATTGAAATCAAATAGATAAAAATAAATCTTGCATGATGCATGTGACCCTAGGTGAAAATTTTTGAATTCAATGGTATAAACTTGTGTTTTTCACGCCTGCCTTCAATTGGTATCAGAGCCACTATATTTGCCATTTAGATTGTTGATTATATGATTTAATTGTGTGATTTGATCATGAGATGATTGATTCATTACTGGTAGGATCAAGAGGTGTGGCGGCACACATGGTGAAGCCACCATTGGTGGCGGCAACAATGGTTCCATGGGTAGTTCAAGGTTTGGCTTTTAATTCTGCAATTGTTGTATGATCTAAGGCCTATTCTTTGACTAATTAAAGTGTTTAATTAGTTGTTTTAATCACACAATTAAATTATGATTCAAATCAGAATTTTAAAAATTGTTTGAATGTGATTCAAATCTGAATTTTAAAAGTTGTTTGAATGTGATTCAAATCTGAATTTTTAAATTTGTTTGAATCATATTTAAATCTGATTTTTTTAAAATTGATTCAATAAAATTCAGATCTGATTTTTTAAAAAATATTTGAATGTGATTCAAATCTGATTTTTTTAAAAATGTTTGAATGTGATTCAAATATGAATTTTTGAAGTTGTTTGAATGTGATTCAAATCTGAATTTTTAAATTTGTTTGAATGAGATTCAAATCTGAATTTTTAAATTTATTTGAATTATATTCAAATCTGGATTTTTAAGTTGAATATGAGATATTCAATTTAATTTAAGTTTGTATGTTTTATTTAATTGTTAAATAGTGATATGCATGATGGATGATCATGGACTATAAAAGACCAATGTGATTGGATTTATTTCTTTTATGTTTCTTTGGTATTGTAAATTAATTAATTTATTTTAATTTATTTTGGGCATGTATTATTAAGTTTGTAATATTTTTGGGTTGTAATTTCATTTATTTAAGTTCTTGTAAATTCGCCTTTGTATGCCAAGGATTACTATGTAATATTGGATTGCAAGAAGTTCAAGGAGGTCAAGAGCATTGGTGGGACCAAAGGGGAGGAATTCAATATCAAGTGTTGATTATGTACTCCTTCAGCAACTCTTGTAAAATGAATGAATGAAATGCACCTAGGAATGCCCTAATTCAATTCTTGGTGGCTCGAATTGAATCCCTTAGAAAGTCCATGATCATACCATATTTATCGCTTATCCATGAATGCATAAGATGTATGGGAATGTATGCAATTATATGATATATGCATGCTAAATGGATAATGTGCAAAGTGAGACCTTAATAGTAAATAGAATGACCATAAAATCTTCCAAACAAATGATTAAGTTGGAAATGCTATAATTAAAGTAATTATAACATAGGCCCTCCATTGGGGCAATTATTTTAAGAAATTTTAAATAGTTGCATAAGATGTAATTTATTTAAGAGATTTTCTTAAGAATAATTGTTAAGCATGAGATGTTGTAATTATGTAAATGGTTTAGTGGCCAATATTGGATGTACCTGAGGACATTAAAATTATTTGCATAATTATCGCTCAATGGGATCAACTTAACTAATGCAAGATAAGTCAATAATGGATGTACCAGATTTTGAGCATTAGGGGCTAGGTAAATGATTGAACATCACATAAGATGTGATGTGCAAGGAGTTGCTAACTTATAGTTTATTGTAATTCCAATAATGGATGTACCTGAGGATGATCAATAGAATTATAAGAATTCAATCACCCACTAGAAATCCATCCAACTAGGATTTCCGCTTTCTACTGGAAGTGTAGGATTCGCTAAGTTAGTGGGAGGACCAATTTGATTAAAAGACCATAATCATTTTGGTTAATTACATGATACATTTACTAATTAATCTGGTTATTTTCTGCAATTAATTTTCTGATAATAATGAGCACAGAACAACTACCACCATCCAATATCCTTGCAAGCATACTTGATCGCAATAGGTTGACAGGACCTAATTTGTTTGATTGGCTAAGAAATTTGAAACTTATCTTGAACCTTGAACATATAGGATATGTTCTAGATTCAAATGTTCCTAGTCCCTTACCTCCAGAGGCCACTTAAGAGGAACATGAAACTTTGGACAAGTGGAAGGAGCATGATATGAGAGCTAAGTGTTACATGCTTGCTTCCATGAGTAATGAGTTACAGAAGCAACATGAGAACATGCAGAGTGCGAGTGAGATCCTCCTTCACCTACAAGAGTTGTATGGTGAGCACAGCAGGAATGCTAGGTATGAGATATCTAGGCAGCTGTTCCGCATGAGGATGTCTAAGGGACAGAATGTTGTGGATCATGTCCACAAGATGATTCGGCTGATTGAGCAGTTGGAATATCTTGACTTCAACATGGATTTCCAACTACAGACGGATTTGATACTTCAGTCCCTCCCTGGGTCTTTTGGGAAATTTTGTGACAAATTTCCATATGACTCAATAGGAATGCACCTTAGCTGGTTTACTCAACATGCTGGTTATTGCCCAAAAGAATATGCCAGGCAATAAAGGAAAAGAGGTAGCTTTGATTGCTTCTTCTTCTGCTGGAAAGTCCAACAAGAAGAAGGGCAATAAGAAAAAGAAACCTCAGATTCCTGGTCCTTCTAAGAAAATAGCTAAACAGAAAAGGAAGACTAAAGCTGATGAAGGCAAAGGAAAGTGTTTCCACCGCCAACAGGAAAGTGTTTCCATTGCTAATAGGAAAGTGTTTCCATTGCCGAAGAAAGCGTTTCCACTGGCCAGAGTATAGCAATCTAAATTAATGCAATGCCGTGGTGAAAACCAACTCAAGTTCAAAATATATTTGGCACTTAAGGTTATGTCATGTTGCAGAAGATAGGATTACAAAATTGGAGAAAATGGGGATTCTATCCTTGTTGGACTCTGAGCCTACTCCAACTTGTGAATCTTGCCTTCAGGGCAAAATGACTAGATCACCCTTTGTTGGACAGGGGCTAAGAGCTGAAAGTATTTTGGAGCTAATACATAGTGATGTATGTGGTCCATTTAAAGAAATGGCTAGAGGGGGCTTTCATTATTTTATTACCTTATCGATGATAAATCAAGGTTTGGGTATTTGTATTTGATGAAATACAAACATGAATCTTTGAAAAATTCAAAGAATTTAAATCAAGTAGAAAATCAAACAGAAAGAGTATTAAAGCTCTTCGATCGATCGTAGAGGTGAATATTTGAGTATCGAATTTGATGAATACTTGAGAGAGCATGGCATTGTTTCTCACCGACTCTCCAGAACGCCACAGTTGAATGGTGTATCCGAAGGAGAAATCGCACTTATTGGATATGGTACGTAGTATGATGAGCTATACCGATATGCCAATCTTCTTTGGGGATTTGCATTAGAATCACTTTGTATATTCCGAATAGGATTCCATCAAAATCGCTTTCTTCCACACCTTATGAGATATGGCATGGAAGAAAACCAAGTCTTAAGCATGTTAAGATTTGGGGTTGTCCAGCTTATATCAAAAAGCTAAACACTGATAAATTGGAGACCAGATCAGAAAAAGGTCGATTTGTTGGATATCCAAAAGATAGTTTTGGATATTATTTTTATTTGCCTACTTCACAAAAGGTTGTGATAAGTAGAGATGCTACATTTCTTGAACAAATGCTTGTTCAAGAAGGAGGCAAAGGAAGGCAAATAGAGTTAGAATTGGAGAATTCGACTAACCAATGCATCGATGGATATTGATCCATCTAGTCAACCTATACCCGTTGATGAAACATCTACACTGCTCCTCGAAGAACAACTGCAGTATCTCACCTACTTGAGATATGGTTTTCTTCATGAAGAAGAACAAGAGTTGTCTACTCATGAAGAAGTAGATCATGGAGATGATCCACTTACCTATGAAGAAGCTATAAGATATAGACTCTTCAAAATGGATTGATGCTATGAAATCTGAGATTGATTCCATATATAAGAATCAAGTTTGGGATCTTGTTGACCCACCAAGGTATTATACCTATAGGGAACAAATGGGTTTTCAAGAAGAAAATTGGTTCGATGGAAAGGTAGAGACCTATAAGGCAAGGCTAGTAGCGAAAGGGTTTCGCCAAAGGCAAGGAATCGACTATGAGGAGACTTTCTCACTGTTGCCATGCTTAAATCAATTAGGATTTTATTAGCAATAGTCGTATTATGATTATGAGATTTGGCAGATGGATGTCAAAATGCCTTTTCTCAATGGATACATTGAAGAAAACATTTTCATGGAACAACCTAGGGATTTGAATCCCAAGATGGTTCCAAGGTATGCAAGCTAAAGCGATCCATTTATGGGTTGAAACAAGCTTCGAGGAGTTGGAACATCCGCTTTGATGAAGCCATTAAATCCTTTGGTTTTATCAACAATGAGGATGAGCCATGTGTATCTAAGCAGGTGAGTGACAGGCCTATCACTTTCCTTGTCTTATATGTGGATGACATACTGTTGATGGGTAATGACACAGGTATGTTGACGACTATAAAGGTATGGTTGTCAAATACATTCTCCATGAAAGACTTAGGGGAGGCAACCTATATTCTTGGGATTCGCATCTATAGAGATAGAGCGAAAAGAATAATTGGTTTATCCCAAAGTCTATACTTGGAAAAGGTGTTAAAGAGGTTTAACATGCTTGATTCCAAGAGAGGATTGTTACCAGTGAGACATGGTATCCATCTTTCTAAAGAGATGTCTCCAAAGACACCAAGAAAGAGATAAGATGGCCGATTCCATATGCTTGGCTATTGGAAGTATAATGTATGCAATGTTGTGTACTAGGCCTGATATCGCATATGTCGTTAGTTTGACTAGCGGTATCAATCCAATCCAGGTTTGGAACATCGATAGTCACAAGAATATCCTTAAGTACTTGAGAAGAACTAAGGATTTATTCTTGATTTATGGAGGTGGAGACTTGCAATTGGATGGTTATACTGATTCTGATTTCCAATCAGATATTGATGATAGAAAGTCTACCTCTAGATATGTGTTCATTTGTAATGGAGGTGCATGGTTGGAAGAGTTCCAACAGAGCACGATCGCAGTTCCACTACAGAGGTCGAGTATATTCTCGCATCGATGTCGCAAAGGAAGTCATTTGGATAAAGAAGTTCGTGAGAACTTACAGAGTTCCTTCCATTGAGTCAAGAATTCCACTACATTGTGACAACAATGGAGCGACCTCTGAGCTAAGGAACTAAGGTCTCACCCAAAATCCAAACACATAGAAAGGCACTACCACATTATCGCATATAGTTGGGCAAAGGCGATATAGCCATGCAGAAAATAACATCACCAAAAATCCAAATTGATCCATTCACTAAGCCTATGTCACAGACTCAGTTAGACCGACATCTTGAGAAGATATGTCTAAGATATTGTAATGAATGGCTCTAGTGCTAGTGGGAGATTGTTAGTAGTATGCCCTAGAGCATATCATTTAGTATGTATCTTGTACATAATTTTATTAATAAAAGGCATTTCCACTTTTCCGTTTACATAATATATTTATGTGTAATAGAAAAGGTCCATTGATATTTTGTTAGAAATATTATTCTTAAGTTGTTAAGAATATGAGTGACAATATTTCTAGCACAAAGTATCATAAATAGGTTCACAATCGAGGATACTTCATAATAAGGACATGACTTATCCATAAAGATTGTATTCATGTTTGTTCCCAAGTTATTTATATGAGATATAAATAAGATGGAATGGTGAGTCTCATGCCATATAACAAACATGATAGGCACTTATAAATGATAAGTAGGCTGAACCAGTGACACTTATGACAAGCACATGGAGTTTACTCTGTCAATGTTTTGTCATAAATCATATCAAGGCATATAATCTTTAGACTGAGATAGCACAGCTTATCTTGTATATAGGTAGTTTGAGTTTGATAACGCTTTCATACTTGTACTATGTATGGGTATATGGGCATGTGTTGGCTCCTACTAGTTATATATGGAGGTAGGTGTTGATCAAGATGGAATCTGCTCTCTAAGTAAATAGAGATAAAATCCTATGTTCATTTAATTGTTCTTGATGTTTCAAGTTCCTGGCCAGGACAGATAGATTTATTCAGAAAATAGTTTCTGATGAGAAAATCTTTTTAATCAAGAACTGGAATTAAAAGAGAACATAATATTCATAGCAAATGGAGTTTGACATAAACCATGACTCCAGCTTGAGTTGGGATTTTGTAACAGAGATTCTAGTGCATGGTAACATATGATTATAGGTTCATTTAAGGTAAACCTTATTACTAATTGGGTGGCCATGGCATGCTATGCTAGGTGTTAACCATGGTCTATGAGGTTCATAAAATGATTTAGAGAAATCATTTATGGTAAGAAAGAGTTCTGATGATATTAAGAGTTGATATCATTTCTCATTGCCAATTAGTGATGAGCCTAGTAAGTCACACACATACACAAGTTATCACCTAATTAAATATGATTTAATTAATTAATTAAAGAGTTTAATTGATTAATTAAATAGGTTTGGTTTGCAATTAGATTGCAAAGTCCCTAGCATGACTTGAAACCAAATCTAGATTATTGGATGTATAATATAAGTTAAATTTATATTTAAAGTGTTTAAATATGATTTTAATTAATGAGAAATTAATTAATAGAGATTAATTAATTAATTTATATTTGATATAAATTAATTGGAAGAAGAAAAATAATTATTTTGGGTTGAGAACTCAGAATTAAGACACAGGGGCATTTTGGTCATTTTGCAGTGTGACACGTGGCATCATGAGATGGTGAAACATGGCATAACACATAAGCTTGCCAAATGTTTTTTAATCATGTAAGATGATTAAAATCAAGATTAAATATAGGTTTGACACTTGGCACAATGTGATTGGGTCACTTAAACCTAGAGCTAATCAAAGGGTGACATGTGGCAAGGGTTTAATGTGTTAACCTAGCTATTTAAGTGTTGTTATGAGAAAATAAAACACAACCAGCAGCCACACTCCTTTGTCACTCCACTTTGAGGGTTTTTATCTCTTCTTCTTCATCTCTTATCAATTCAAAGAGATTAGCCATCAATCTCTTGAATTAAGAATACTAGAAATTGTTTCTAGTGTCCTGTTTACATCTTTAATATCTTAAAAGGCAGAACTTGATTTTCTAATTAATAGAAAAAGCTTTAGAAGCTATTCAAGGGCTGCCATAGGTGTTCTTGGTGTGGACAAGCTAGAGGGACAACATCTGGTGTCCTGAAGACGAATCTCAAAGGCGCAGACAAGCTGCAGTACATCAAGAGGTTAGTGTAATCGTTCTTGATTTAATCTAGGGTTTTAAAATAAATCTGATTAATTTTAAAATCTTAAATGGCAAATACAGATCCAAAAACATATTAAAAGAGTTTTAATATGTTGTTTATCATTGAAATCAAATAGATAAAAATAAATCTTGCATGATGCATGTGACCCTAGGTGAAAATTTTTGAATTCAATGGTATAAACTTGTGTTTTTCACGCCTGCCTTCAATTGGTATCAGAGCCACTATATTTGCCATTTAGATTGTTGTGTATATGATTTAATTGTGTGATTTGATCATGAGATGATTGATTCATTACTGGTAGGATCAAGAGGTGTGGCGGCACTCATGGTGAAGCCACCATTGGTGGCGGCAACAATGGTTCCATGGGTAGTTCAAGGTTTGGCTTTTAATTCTGCAATTGTTGTATGATCTAAGGCCTATTCTTTGACTAATTAAAGTGTTTAATTAGTAGTTTTAATCACACAATTAAATTATGATTCAAATCAGAATTTTAAAAATTGTTTGAATGTGATTCAAATATGAATTTTAAAAGTTGTTTGAATGTGATTCAAATCTGAATTTTTAAAGTTGTTTGAATCATATTCAAATCTGAATTTTAAAATTGATTCAATAAAATTCAGATCTGATTTTTTTAAAAAATATTTGAATGTGATTCAAATCTGATTTTTTAAATATGTTTGAATGTGATTCAAATATGAATTTTTGAAGTTGTTTGAATGTGATTCAAATCTGAATTTTAAAATTTGTTTGAATGAGATTCAAATCTGAATTTTTAAATTTAATTGAAATATATTCAAATCTGGATTTTTAAGTTAAATATGAGATATTCAATTTAATTTAAGTTTGTATGTTTTATTTAATTGTTAAATAGTGATATGCATGATGGATGATCATGGACTATAAAAGACCAATGTGATTGGATTTATTTCTTTTATGTTTCTTTGGGATTGTAAATTAATTAATTTATTTTAATTTATTTTGGGCATGTATTATTAAGTTTGTAATATTTTTGGGTTGTAATTTCATTTATTTAAGTTCTTGTAAATTCGCCTTGGTATGCCAAGGATTACTATGTAATATTGGATTGCAAGAAGTTCAAGGAGGTCAAGAGCATTGGTGGGACCAGTGGGAGGAATTCAATATCAAGTGTTGATTATGTACTCCTTCAGCAACTCTTGTAAAATGAATGAATGAAATGCACCTAGGAATGCCCTAATTCAATTCTTGGTGGCTCAGAATTGAATCCCTTAGAAAGTCCATGATCATACCATATTTACTGCTTATCCATGAATGCATGAGATGTATGGGAATGTATGCAATTATATGATATATGCATGCTAAATGGATAATGTGCAAAGTGAGACCTTAATAGTAAATAGAATGACCATAAAATCTTCCAAACAAATGATTAAGTTGGAAATGCTATAATTAAAGTAATTATAACATAGGCCCTCCATTGGGGCAATTATTTTAAGAAATTTTAAATAGTTGCATAAGATGTAATTTATTTAAGAGATTTTCTTAAGAATAATTGTTAAGCATGAGATGTTGTAAATATGTAAATGGTTTAGTGGCCAATATTGGATGTACCTGAGGACATTAAAATTATTTGCATAATTACTGGCTCAATGGGATCAACTTAACTAATGCAAGATAAGTCAATAATGGATGTACCTGAGATTTTGAGCATTAGGGGCTAGGTAAAGGATTGAACCTCACATGAGATGTGATGGGCAAGGAATTGCTCACTTATAGTTTATTGTAATTCCAATAATGGATGTACCTGAGGATGATCAATAGAATTATAAGAATTCAATCACCCACTAGAAATCCATCCAACTAGGATTTCCGTTTTCTACTCTGGAAGTGTAGGATTCGCTAAGTTAGTGGGAGGACCAATTTGATTAAAAGACCATAATCATTTTGGTTAATTACATGATACATTTACTAATTAATCTGGTTATTTTCTGCAATTAATTTTCTGATAATAATGAGCACAAAACAACTACCACCATCCAATATCCTTGCAAGCATACTTGATCGCAATAGGTTGACAGGACCTAATTTGTTTGATTGGCTAAGAAATTTGAAACTTATCTTGAACCTTGAACATATAGGATATGTTCTAGATTCAAATGTTCCTAGTCCCTTACCTCCAGAGGCCACTTAAGAGGAACATGAAACTTTGGACAAGTGGAAGGAGCATGATATGAGAGCTAAGTGTTACATGCTTGCTTCCATGAGTAATGAGTTACAGAAGCAACATGAGAACATGCAGAGTGCGAGTGAGATCCTCCTTCACCTACAAGAGTTGTATTGTGAGCACAGCAGAATGCTAGGTATGAGATATCTAGGCAAATTGCTCCGCATGAGGATGTCTAAGGGATGTAATGTTGTGGATCATGTCCACAAGATGATTCACTGATTGAGCAGCTTGGAATATCTTGACTTCAACATGGATTTCCAACTACAGACGGATTTGATACTTCATCCCTCCTGGTCTTTTGGGAAATTTTGTGACAAATTTCCATATGACTCAATAGAATGCACCTTAGCTGGTTTACTCAACATGTCGGTTATTGCCCAAAAGAATATGCTGTGCAATAAAGGAAAAGAGGTAGCTTTGATTGCTTCTTCTTCACTGGAAAGTCCAACAAGAAGAAGGGCAATAAGAAAAGAAACCTCAGATTCCTGTTCATTCTAATAAAATAGCTAAACAGAAAAGGAAGACTAAAGCTGATGAAGGCAAAGGAAAGTGTTTCCACTGCCAACAGTAAAGTTTTTCCATTGCCAATAGGAAAGTGTTTCCATTGCCAGTAAGAAAGTGTTTCCACCGCCGCAGTATAGCAATCTAAATGAATGCAATGCCGTGGTGAAAACCAACTCAAGTTCAAAATATATTTGGCACTTAAGGTTATGTCATGTTGCGTAAGATAGGATTACAAAATTGGAGAAAATGGGGATTCTATCCTTGTTGGACTCGAGCCTACTCCAACTTGTGAATCTTGCCTCAGTGGCAAAATGACTAGATCACCCTTTGTTGGACAGGGCTAAGAGTCAAAGTATTTTGGAGCTAATACATAGTGATGTATGTGGTCCATTTAAAGAAATGGCTAGAGGGGCTTTCATTATTTTATTACCTTTATCGATGATAAATCAAGGTTTGGGTATTTGTATTTGATGAAATACAAACATGAATCTTTTGAAAATTCAAAGAATTTAAATCAAGTAGAAAATCAAACAGAAAGAGTATTAAAGCTCTTCGATCGATCGTGGAGGTGAATATTTGAGTAATCGAATTTGATGAATACTTGAGAGAGCATGGCATTGTTTCTCACCGACTCTCCAGAACGCCACGCTTGAATGGTGTATCCGAAGGAGAAATCGTAATCTATTGGATATGGTACGTAGTATGATGAGCTATACCGATATGCCAATCTTCTTTGGGGATTTGCATTAGAATCACTTTGTATATTCGAATAGGATTCCATCAAAATCGCTTTCTTCCACACCTTATGAGATATGGCATGGAAGAAAACCAAGTCTTAAGCATGTTAAGATTTGGGGTTGTCCAAATTTATATCAAAAGCTAAACACCGATAAATTGGAGACCAGGATCGTAAAAGGTCGATTTGTTGGATCTCCACCAGAGAGTTTGGGAGAGTATTTTTATTTGCCTACGTCACAAAAGGTTGTGATAAGTAGAGATGCTACATTTCTTGAACAACTTTGTTCAAGAAGGAGGCAAAGGAAGGCAAATAGAGTTAGAATTGGAGAATTCGACTAACCAATGCATCGATGGATATTGATCCATCTAGTCAACCTATACCCGTTGATGAAACATCTACACTGCCTCGAAGAACAACCAGGGTATCTCACCTACCAGTGAGATATGGTTTTCTTCATGAAGAAGAACAAGAGTTGTCTACTCATGAAGAAGTAGATCATGGAGATGATCCACTTACCTATGAAGAAGCTATATAAGATATAGACTCTTTAAAATGGATTGATGCTATGAAATCCGAGATTGATTCCATATATAAGAATCAAGTTTGGGATCTTGTTGACCCACCTGAAGGTATTATACCTATAGGGAACAAATGGGTTTTCAAGAAGAAAATTGGTTCTGATGGAAAGGTAGAGACCTATAAGGCAAGGCTAGTAGCGAAAGGGTTTCGCCAAAGGCAAGGAATCGACTATGAGGAGACTTTCTCACCTGTTGCCATGCTTAAATCAATTAGGATTTTATTAGCAATAGCAGCATACTATGATTATGAGATTTGGCAGATGGATGTCAAAACAGCTTTTCTCAATGGATACATTGAAGAAAACATTTTCATGGAACAACCTAGGGGATTTGAATCCCAAGATGGTTCCAAGGTATGCAAGCTAAAGCGATCCATTTATGGGTTGAAACAAGCTTCGAGGAGTTGGAACATCCGTTTTGATGAAGCCATTAAATCCTTTGGTTTTATCAAAAATGAGGATGAGCCATGTGTATATAAGAAGGTTAGTGACAAAGGCTATCACTTTCCTTGTCTTATATGTGGATGACATATCGTTGATGGGTAATGACACAGGTATGTTGACGACTATAAAGGTATGGTTGTCAAATACATTCTCCATGAAAGACTTAGGGGAGGCAACCTATATTCTTGGGATTCGCATCTATAGAGATAGAGCGAAAAGAATAATTGGTTTATCCCAAAGTCTATACTTGGAAAAGGTGTTAAAGAGGTTTAACATGCTTGATTCCAAGAGAGGATTGTTACCAGTGAGACATGGTATCCATCTTTCTAAAGAGATGTCTCCAAAGACACCTGAAGAAAGAGATAAGATGGCCAGATTCCATATGCTTCGGCTATTGGAAGTTTAATGTATGCAATGTTGTGTACTAGGCCTGATATCGCATATGTCGTTAGTTTGACTAGCGGTATCAATCCAATCCAGTTTGGAACATCGATAGTCACAAGAATATCCTTAAGTACTTGAGAAGAACTAAGGATTTATTCTTGATTTATGGAGGTGGAGACTTGCAATTGGATGGTTATACGATTCGATTTCCAATCGATATTGATGATAGAAAGTCTACCTCTAGATATGTGTTCATTTGTAATGGAGGTGCGCGGTTGGAAGAGTTCCAAACAGAGCACGATCGCAGTTCCACTACAGAGGTCGAGTATATTCTCGCATCGATGTCGCAAAGGAAGTCGCTTGGATAAAGAAGTTCGTGATGAACTTACAGAGTTCCTTCCATTGAGTCGCAATTCCACTACATTGTGACAACAATGGAGCAACATACAAAGGCTAAGGAACTAAGGTCTCACCCAAAATCCAAACACATAGAAAGGCACTACCACATTATCGGACATATATAGTTGGGCAAAGGCGATATAGCCATGCAGAAAATAACATCACCTAAAAATCCAAATGATCCATTCACTAAGCCTATGTCACGGACTCGATTAGACCGACATCTTGAGAAGATAGGTCTAAGATATTGTAAATGAATGGCTCTAGTGCTAGTGGGAGATTGTTAGTAGTATGCCCTAGAGCATATCATTTAGTATGTATCTTGTACATAATTTTATTAATAAAAGGCATTTCCACTTTTCCGCTTTACATAATATATTTATGTGTAATAGAAAAGGTCCATTGATATTTTGTTAGAAATATTATTCTTAAGTTGTTAAGAATATGAGTGACAATATTTCTAGCACAAAGTATCATAAATAGGTTCACAATCGAGGATACTTCATAATAAGGACATGACTTATCCGTAAAGATTGTATTCATGTTTGTTCCAAGTTATTTATATGAGATATAAATAAGATGGAATGGTGAGTCTCATGCCATATAACAAACATGATAGGCACTTATAAATGATAAGTAGGTCGAACTAGTGACACTTATGACAAGCACATGGAGTTTACTCTTGTCAATGTTTTGTCATAAATCATATCAAGGCATATAATCTTTAGACCGAGATAGCACAGTTATCTTGTATATAGGTAGTTTGAGTTTGATATCGCTTTCATACTTGTACTGTGTATGGGTATATGGGCATGTGTTGGCTCCTACTAGTTATATATGGAGGTAGGTGTTGATCAAGATGGAATCTGCCTCTAAGTAAATAGAGATAAAATCCTATGTTCATTTAATTGTTCTTGATGTTTCAAGTTCTGGCCAGACAGATAGATTTATTCGTAAAAGAGTTTCGATGAGAAAATCTTTTAATCAAGAACTGGAATTAAAAGAGAACATAATATTCATAGCAAATGGAGTTTGACATAAGCCATGACTCACTTGAGTTGGGATTTTGTAACAGAGAGATTCTAGTGCATGGTAACATATGATTATAGGTTCATTTAAGGTAAACCTTATTACTAATTGGGTGGCCATGGCATGCTATGCTAGGTGTTAACCATGGTCTATGAGGTTCATAAAATGATTTAGAGAAATCATTTATGGTACGAAAGAGTTCTGATGATATTAAGAGTTGATATCATGTCTCATTGCCAATTAGTGATGAGCCTAGTAAGTCACACACATACACAAGTTATCACCTATTTAAATATGATTTAATTAATTAATTAAAGAGTTTAATTGATTAATTAAATAGGTTTGGTTTGCAATTAGATTGCAAAGTCCCTAGCATGACTTGAAACCAAATCTAGATTATTGGATGTGTAGTATAAATTAAATTTATATTTAAAGTGTTTAAATATGAATTTAATTAATGAGAAATTAATTAATAGAGATTAATTAATTAATTTATATTTGATATAAATTAATTAGAAGAAAAAAAATAATTATTTTGGGTTGAGAACTCAAAATTAAGACACAGGGGCATTTTGGTCATTTTGCAGTGTGACACGTGGCACCATGAGATGGTGACACATGGCATAACACATAAGCTTGCCAAATGTTTTTTAATCATGTAAGATGATTAAAATCAAGATTAAATATAGGTTTGACACTTGGCATAATGTGATTGGGTCACTTAAACCTAGAGCTAATCAAAGGGTGACATGTGGCAAGGGTTTAATGTGTTAACCTAGCTATTTAAGTGTTGTTATGAGAAAATAAAACACAACCAGCAGCCACACTCCTTTGTCACGCCACTTTGAGGGTTTTTATCTCTTCTTCTTCATCTCTTATCAATTCAAAGAGATTAGCCATCAATCTCTTGAATTAAGAATACTAGAAATTGTTTCTAGTGT
Source organism: Hevea brasiliensis (assembly GCF_030052815.1). Lineage (NCBI taxonomy): Eukaryota > Viridiplantae > Streptophyta > Magnoliopsida > Malpighiales > Euphorbiaceae > Hevea > Hevea brasiliensis. The sequence goes on along the minus strand of NW_026614815.1, from coordinate 58,013 downwards.
CCTGTTTACATCTTTAATATCTTAAAAGGCAGAACTTGATTTTCTAATTAATAGAAAAAGCTTTAGAAGCTATTCAAGGGCTGCCATAGGTGTTCTTGGTGTGGACAAGCTAGAGGGACAACATATGGTGTCTTGAAGACGAATCTCAAAGGCGCAGACAAGCTGCAGTGCATCAAGAGGTTAGTGTAATCGTTCTTGATTTAATCTAGGGTTCTAAAATTAATCTGATTAATTTTAAAATCTTAAATGGCAAATACAGATCTAAAAACATATTAAAAGAGTTTTAATATGTTGTTTATCATTGAAATCAAATAGATAAAAATAAATCTTGCATGATGCATGTGACCCTAGGTGAAAATTTTTGAATTCAATGGTATAAACTTGTGTTTTTCACGCTTCCGTTCCTTCAATGAATGGCTCTAGTGCTAGTGGGAGATTGTTAGTAGTATGCTCTAGAGCATATCATTTAGTATGTATCTTGTATATATTTTTATTAATAAAAGGCATTTCCACTTTTCCATTTACATAATATATTTATGTGTAATAGAAAAGGTCCATTGATATTTTGTTAGAAATATTATTCTTAAGTTGTTAAGAATATGAGTGACAATATTTCTAGCACAAAGTATCATAAATAGGTTCACAATCGAGGATACTTCATAATAAGGACATGACTTATCCAGAAAGATTGTATTCATGTTTGTTCCCAAGTTATTTATATGAGATATAAATAAAATGGAATGGTGAGTCTCATGCCATATGACAAATATGATAGGCACTTATAAATGATAAGTAGGCCGAACCAGTGACACTTATGACAAGCACATGGAGTTTACTCTTGTCAATGTTTTGTCATAAATCATATCAATGCATATAATCTTTGGACCTGAGATAGCACAGTTATCTTGTATATAGGTAGTTTGAGTTTGATACTGCTTTCATACTTGTACTGTGTATGGGTATATGGGCATGTGTTAGCTCCTACTAGTTATATATGGAGGTAGGTGTTAATCAAGATGGAATCTGTTCCTCTAAGTAAATAGAGATAAAATCCTATGTTCATTTAATTGTTCTTGATGTTTCAAGTTCCTGGTCAGGACAGATAGATTTATTCAGAAAAGAGTTTCTGATAAGAAAATATTTTTAATCAAGAACTGGAATTAAAAGAGAACATAATATTCAAAGCAAATGGAGTTTGACATAAACCACGACTCCAGCTTGAGTTGGGATTTTGTAACAGAGAGATTCTAGTGCATGGTAACATATGATTATAGGTTCATTTAAGGTAAACCTTATTACTAATTGGGTGGCCATGGCATGCTATGCTAGGTGTTAACCATGGTCTATGAGGTTCATAAAATGATTTAGAGAAATCATTTATGGTAAGAAAGAGTTTTGATGATATTAAGAGTTGAGATCATGTCTCATTGCTAATTAGTGATGAGCCTAGTAAGTCACACACATACACAAGTTATCACCTATTTAAATATGATTTAATTAATTAATTAAAGAGTTTAATTGATTAATTAAATAGGTTTGGTTTGCAATTAGATTGCAAAGTCCCTAGCATGACTTGAAACCAAATATAGATTATTGGATGTATAATATAAGTTAAATTTATATTTAAAGTATTTAAATATGAATTTAATTAATGAGAAATTAATTAATAGAGATTAATTAATTAATTTATATTTGATATAAATTAATTAGAAGAAGAAAATAATTATTTTGGGTTAAGAACTCAAAATTAAGACAGGGGCATTTTGGTCATTTTGCAGTGACACGTGGCACCATGAGATGGTGACACATGGCATAACACATAAGCTTGCAAATGTTTTTAATCATGTAAGATGATTAAAATCAAGATTAAATATAGGTTTGACACTTGGCATAATGTGATTGGGTCACTTAAACCTAGAGCTAATCAAAGGGTGACATGTGGCAAGGGTTTAATGTGTTAACCTAGCTATTTAAGTGTTGTTATGAGAAAATAAAAGACAACTAGCAGCCACACTCCTTTGTCACGCCACTTTGAGGGTTTCTATTTCTTCTTCTTCATCTCTTATCAATTCAAAGAGATTAGCCATCAATCTCTTGAATTAAGAACACTAGAAATTGTTTCTAGTGTCCTGTTTACATCTCTAATCTCTTAAAAGGCAGAACTTGAATTTCTAATTAATAGAAAAGGCTTTAGAATCTGTTCAAGGGCTGCCGTAGGTGTTCTTGGTGTGGACAAGCTAGAGGGACAACATCTGGTGTCCTGAAGACGAATCTCAAAGGCGCAGACACACTGTAGCGCATCAAGAGGTTAGTGTAATCGTTCTTGATTTAATCTAGGGTTCTAAAATTAATCTGATTAATTTTAAAATCTTAAATGGCAAATACAGATCCAAAAACATATTAAAAGAGTTTTAATATGTTGTTTATCATTGAAATCAAATAGATAAAAATAAATCTTGCATGATGCATGTGACCCTAGGTGAAAATTTTTGAATTCAATGGTATAAACTTGTGTTTTTCACGCTTCCGTTCCTTCAATTGGTATCATTTTTATCAGAAAATTAACTGCAGAAAATAACCAGATTAATTAGTAAATGTATCATGTAATTAACCAAAATGATTATGGTCTTTTAATCAAATTGGTCCTCCCACTAACTTAGCGAATCCTACACTTCCAAAGTAGAAAACGGAAATCCTAATTGGATGGATTTCTAGTGGGTGATTGAATTCTTATAATTCTATTGATCATCCTCAGGTACATCCATTATTGGAATTACAATAAACTATAAGTGAGCAACTCTTTGCCCATCACATCTCATGTGAGGTTCAATCCTTTACCTAGCCCCTAATGCTCAAAATCTCAGGTACATCCATTATTGACTTATCTTGCATTAGTTAAGTTGTTCCCATTGAGCCTGTAATTATGCTAATAATTTTAATGTCCTCAGGTACATCCAATATTGGCCACTAAAGCATTTACATATTTACAACATCTCAGGTTTAACAATTATTCTTAAGAAAATCTCTTAAATAAATTGCATCTTATGCAACTATTTCAAATTTCTTAAAATAATTGCCCCAATGGAGGGCCTATGTTATAATTACTTTAATTATAGCATTTCCAACTTAATCATTTGTTTGGAAGATTTTATGGTCATTCTATTTACTATAAAGGTCTCACTTTGCACATTATCCATTTAGCATGCATATATCATACAATTGCATACATTCCCATACATCTCATGCATTCATGGATAATCAGTAAATATGGTATGATCATGGACTTTCTAAGGGATTCAATTCGAGCCACCAAGAATTGAATCGGGCATTCCTAGGTGCATTTCATTCATTCATTTTACAAGAGTTGCTGAAGGAGTACATAATCAACACTTAATCTTGAATTCCTCCCACTGGTCCCACCAATGCTCTTGACCTCCTTGAACTTCTTGCAATCCAATATTACATAGTAATCCTTGGCATACCAAGGCGAATTTACAAGAACTTAAATAAATGAAATTACAACCCAAAAATTATTACAAACTTAATAATACATGCCCAAAATAAATTAAAATAAATTAATTAAATTACAATCCCAAAGAAACATAAAAGAAATAAATCCAATCACATTGGTCTTTTATAGTCCATGATCATCCATCATGCATATCACTATTTAACAATTAAATAAAACATACATACTTAAATTAAATTGAATATCTCATATTCAACTCAAAAATTCAGATTTGAATATGATTCAAATAAATTTAAAAATTCAAATTTGAATCTCATTCAAACAAATTTAAAAATTCAGATTTGAATCACATTCAAACAACTTTAAAAATTCAGATTTGAATCACATTCAAACATTTTTTGAAAAATCAGATTTGAATCACATTCAAACATTTTTTAAAAAATCAGATCTGAATTTTATTCAATCAACTTTAAAAAATCAGATTTAAATATGATTCAAACAACTTTAAAAATTCAGATTTGAATCACATTCAAACAACTTTTAAAATTCAGATTTGAATCACATTCAAACAATTTTTAAAATTCTGATTTGAATCATAATTTAATTGTGTGATAAAATTCTAATTAAACAATTTAATTAGACATAAAATGGATCTTAAATCATACAACAATTGCACATTCACCATCCATTTACCTTTGCACACCATTGTGATGCATCAACTATGCGCGCCATGGTGTTCATCATTTGTGCCACCACTTTGACTTTGCAACCAGCAATAAACTCTTGATCTCATGATCAAACACACAATTAAATCATATAAACATCAATCTAAATGGAAAATATAGTGGCTCTGATACCAATTGAAGGAACGGAAGCGTGAAAAACACAAGTTTATACCATTGAATTAAAAAATTTTCACCTAGGGTCACATGCATCATGCAAGATTTATTTTTATCTATTTGATTTCAATGATAAACAACATATTAAAACTCTTTTAATATGTTTTTGGATCTGTATTTGCCATTTAAGATTTTAAAATTAATCAGATTAATTTTAGAACCCTAGATTAAATTAAGAACGATTACACTAACCTCTTGATGAACTGCGATGTCCGCTTTTGAGAGTCATCTTCAGGACACCAGATGTTGTCCCTCTAGCTTGTCCACACCAAGAACACCTATGGCAGCCCTTGAATAGCTTCTAAAGCTTTTTCTATTAATTAGAAAATCAAGTTCTGCCTTTTAAGAGATTAAAGATGTAAACAGGATACTAGAAACAATTTCTAGTGTTCTTAATTCAAGAGATTGATGGCTAATCTCTTTGAATTGATGAGAGATGAAGAAGAAGACAAGAAAACCCTCAAAGTGGCGTGACAAAGGAGTGTGGCTGCTGGTTGTGTTTTATTTTCTCATCACAACACTTAAATAGCTAGGTTAACACATTAAACCCTTGCCGCATGTCACCCTTTGATTAGCTCTAGGTTTAAGTGACCCAATCACATTGTGCCAAGTGTCAAACCTATATTTAATCTTGATTTTAATCATCTTACATTATTAAAAAAAACATTTGGCAAGCTTATGTGTAATCCCATATGTCACCATCTCATGGTGCCACGTGTCACACTGCAAAATGACCAAAATGCCCCCTGTGTCTTAATTTTGAGTTCTCAACCCAAAATAATTACTTTTTTTCTTCTAATTAATTTATATCAAATATAAATTAATTAATTAATCTCTATTAATTAATTTCTCATTAATTAAATTCATATTTAAACACTTTAAATATAAATTTAATTTATACTACACATCCAATAATCTAGATTTGGTTTCAAGTCATGCTAGGGACTTTGCAATCTAATTGCAAACCGAACCTATTTAATTAATCAATTAAACTCTTTAATTAATTAATTAAATCATATTTAAATAGGTGATAACTTGTGTATGTGTGTGACTTACTAGGCTCATCACTAATTGGCAATGAGACATGATATCAACTCTTAATATCATCAACTCTTTCTTACCATAAATGATTTCTCTAAATCATTTTATGAACCTCATAGACCATGGTTAACACCTAGCATAGCATGCCATGGCCACCCAATTAGTAATAAGGTTTACCTTAAATGAACCTATAATCATATGTTACCATGCACTAGAATCTCTCACATAAAAATCCCAACTCAAGCCGGAGTCATGGTTTATGTCAAACTCCATTTGCTATGAATATTATGTTCTCTTTTAATTCCAGTTCTTGATTAAAAGATTTTCTCATCGAAACTCTTTTGAATAAATCTATCTGTCTGGCCAGAACTTGAAACATCAAGAACAATTAAATGAACATAGGATTTTATCTCTATTTACTTAGAGGAACAGATTCCATCTTGATCAACACCTACCTCCATATATAACTAGTAGGAGCCAACACATGCCCATATACCCATACAGTACAAGTATGAAAGCAGATCAAACTCAAACTACCTATATACAAGATAACTGCTATCTCAGTGTCTAAAGATTATATGCCTCGATATGATTTATGACAAAACATTGACAAGAGTAAACTCCATGTGCTTGTCATAAGTGTCACTAGTTCGGCCTACTTATCATTTATAAGTGCCTATCATGTTTGTTATATGGCATGAGACTCACCATTCCATCTTATTTATATCTCATATAAATAACTTGGGAATAAACATGAATACAATCTTTCTGGATAAGTCATGTCCTTATTATGAAGTATCCTTGATTGTGAACCTATTTATGATACTTTGTGCTAGAAATATTGTCACTCATATTCTTAACAACTTAAGAATAATATTTCTAACAAAATATCAATGGACCTTTTCTATTACACATAAATATATTATATAAATAGAAAAGTGGAAATGCCTTTTATTAATAAAAATATGTACAAGATACATACTAAATGATATGCTCTAGGGCATACTACTAACAATCTCCCACTAGTACTAGAGCCATTCATTACAATATCTTAGACCTATCTTCTCAAGATGTCGGTCTAATCGAGTGCGTGACATAGGCTTAGTGAATGGATCAGCTGGATTTTCAGCTGATGCTATTTTTCTGCATGGCTATATCGCCTTTGCCCAACTATATGTCTGATAATGTGGTAATGCCTTTCTATGTGTTTGGATTTTGGGTGAGACCTTAGTTCCTTAGTCTGTATGACTACTCCATTATTGTCACAGTGTAGTGGAACTGCTGACTCAATGGAAGGAACTACTGTAAGTTCATCACGAACTTCTTTATCTAAAGAGCTTCCTTTGCAAAGATCTCGATGCGACCATATACTCACCTCTATAGTGGAATCTGCGATGTCGTGCTCGCTTGGAACTCTTCCAACCGATCGCACCTCCATTACAAATGAACACATATCCAGAGGTAGACTTTCTATCATCGATATCTGATTGGAAATCAGAATCAATATAACCATCCAATTGTAAGTGTCCACCTCCATAAATCAAGAATAAATCCTTAGTTCTTCTCAAGTACTTAAGGATATTCTTGTGACTATCGATGTTCCAAGCACGATTGGATTGATACCGCTAGTCAAACTAACAGATATGCGATATTCGCCTAGTACACAACATTGCATACATTAAACTTCCAATAGAAGCATATGGAATCTGCCATTTTATCTCTTTCTTTAGGTGTCTTTGGAGACATCTCTTTAGAAATGTGGATACCATGTCTCACTGGTAACAATCATATCTTGGAATCAAGCATGTTAAACCTCTTTAACACCTTTTCCAAGTATAGACTTTGGGAAAAAACAATTATTCTTTTCACTCTATCTTTATAGATGCGAATCCAAAGAATATAGGTTGCCTCCCCTAAGTCTTTCATAGAGAATGTATTTGACAACCATACCTTTATAGTCACAACATACCTGTGTCATGACCCATCAATAGTATGTCATCTACATATAAGACACGGAAAGTGATAGCACTGTCACTAACCTTCTTATATACACGTGGCTCATCCTCATTTTTGATAAAACCAAAGGATTTAATGGCTTCATCAAAACGGATGTTCCAACTCCTCAAGCTTGTTTCAACCCATAAATGGATCGTTTTATCTTGCATACCTTGGAAACATGTTTGGATTCAAATCCCTAGGTTGTTCCATGAAAATGTTTTCTTCAATGTATCCATTGAGAAAAGTCGCTTTTGACATCCATCCGCCAAATCTCATAATCATAGTATGCACTATTGCTAATAAAATCCTAATTGATTTAAGCATGGCAACAGGCGAGAAAGTTTCCTCATAGTCGATTCCTTGCCTTTGACGAAACCCTTTCGCTACTAACCTTGCCTTATAGGTCTCTACCTTTCCATTAGAACCAATTTTCTTCTTGAAAACCCATTTGTTCCCTATAGGTATAATACCTTCAGGTGGGTCAACAAGATCCCAAACTTGATTCTTATACATGGAATCAATCTCGGATTTCATAGCATCAATCCATTTTGAAGAGTCTATATCTGATATAGCTTCTTCATAGGTAAGTGGATCATCTCCATGATCTACTTCTTCATGTGTAGACAACTCTTATTCTTCTTCATGAAGAAAACCATATCTCACCGGTGGGTGAGATACCTGGTTGTTCTACGAGGAACAGTGTAGATGTTTCATCAACGGTATTGGTTGACTAGATGGATCTACATCCATCGACTGTTGGTTGGTTAGAATTCTCCAATTCTAACTCTATTTGCCTTCCTTTGCCTCCTTCTTGAACAAACGTTGTTCAAGAAATGTGGCATCTCTACTTATCACAACTTTTGTGAAGTAGGCAAATAAAAATAATATCCAAAACTATCTTTTGGATATCCAACAAATCGACCTTTTTCTGATCTGGTCTCCAATTTATCAGTGTTCAGCTTTTTGATATAAGCTGGACAACCCCAAATCTTAACATGCTTAAGATTTGGTTTTCTTCCATGCCATATCTCATAAGGTGTGGAAGAAACTGATTTTGATGGAATCCTATTCAGAATATACAAAGCTGATTCTAATACAAATCCCCAAAAGAAGATTGGCATATCAGTATAGCTCATCATACTACATACCATATCCAATAGGGTACGATTTCTCCTTTCAGATACACCATTCAGCTGTGGCGTTCCTGGAGGAGTCAGCTGAGAAACAATGCCATGCTCTCTCAAGTATTCATCAAATTCAGTACTCAAATATTCACCTCCATGATCTGATCGAAGAGCTTTAATACTCTTTCCTGTTTGATTTTCTACTTCAGATTTAAATTCTTTGAACTTTTCAAAGGATTCATGTTTATATTTCATCAAATACAAATACCCAAATATTGATTTATCATCAGTAAAGGTAATAAAATAATGAAAGCCCCCTCTAGCCATTTCTTTAAATGGACCACATACATCACTATGTATTAGCTCCAAAATATTTTCAGCTCTTAGCCCCTGTCCAACAAAGGGTGATCTAGTCATTTTGCCCTGAAGGCAAGATTCACAAGTTGGAGTAGGCTCAGAGTCCAATAAGGATAGAATCCCCATTTTCTCCAATTTTGTAATCCTATCTTCTGCAACATGACATAACCTTAAGTGCCAAATATATTTTGAACTTGAGTTGTTTTTCACCATGGCATTGCTTTCATTTAGATTGCTATACTCTGGCCAGTGGAAACACTTTCTTACTGGTAATGGAAACACTTTCTTATTGGCAATGGAAACACTTTCCTGTTGGTAGTGGAAACACTTTCCTTTGCCTTCATCAGCTTTAGTCTTCCTTTTCTGTTTAGCTATTTTCTTAGAAGGACTAGGAATCTGAGGTTTCTTTTTCTTATTGCCCTTCTTCTTGTTGGACTTTCCAGCAGAAGAAGATGCAACCAAAGCTACCTCTTTTCCTTTATTGCCTGGCATATTCTTTTGGGCAATAACCAGCATGTTGAGTAAACCAGCTAAGGTGCATTCCTGTTGGGTCATATGGAAATTTATCACAAAATTTCCCAAAAGACCCAGGAAGGGACTGAAGGATCAAATCCGTCTGTAGTTGGAAATTGATGTTGAAGTTAAGATATTCCAACTGCTCAATCAGCCGAATCATCTTGTGGAAATGATCCCCAACATTCTGTCCCTCAGACATCCTCATGCGGAACAGCTGCCAAGATATCTCATACCTAGCATTCCTGCTGTGCTCACCATACAACTCTTGTAGGTGAAGGAGGATCTCACTCACACTCTGCATGTTCTCATGTTGCTTCTGTAACTCATTACTCATGGAAGCAAGCATGTAACACTTAGCTCTCATATCATGCTCCTTCCACTTGTCCAAAGTTTCATGTTTCTCTTGTGTGGCCTCTGGAGGTAAGGGACTAGGAACATTTGAATCTAGAAAGTCTACCTCTGGATATGTGTTCATTTGTAATGGAGGTGCAGTCAGTTGGAAGAGTTCCAAACAGAGCATGACTGTAGATTCCACTACAGAAGCTGAGTATATTCTTTGCATCGATGTCGCAAAGGAAGCTGTTTGGATAAAGAAGTTCGTGATGAACTTACGAGTTCCTTCCATTGAGTCAATAGTTCCACTACCGTGACTACAATGGAGCGATATACTGAGCTAAGGAACTAAGGTCTCACCCAAAATCCAAACACATAGAAAGGCACTATCACATTATCAGAGATATAGTTGGGCAAGGCGATATAGTCATGCAGAAAAATAACATCAGCTGAAAAATTCAGCTGATCCATTCACTAAGCCTTTGTCACAAGCTCAGTTAGACTAACATCTTGAGAAGATGGGTCTAAGGTATTGTAATGAATGGCTCTAGTGCTAGTGGGAGATTGTTAGTAGTATGCCCTAGAGCATATCATTTATTATGTATCTTGTACATATTTTTATTAATAAAAGGCATTTCCACTTTTCCGTTTACATAATATATTTATGTGTAATAGAAAAGGTCCATTGATATTTTGTTAGAAATATTATTCTTAAGTTGTTAAGAATATGAGTGACAATATTTCTAGCACGAAGTATCATAAATAGGTTCACAATCGAAGATACTTCATAATAAGGACATGACTTATCCAGAAAGATTGTATTCATGTTTGTTCTCAAGTTATTTATATGAGATATAAATAAGATGGAATGGTGAGTCTCATGCCATATAACAAACATGATAGGCACTTATAAATGATAAGTAGGCCGAACCAGTGACACTTATGACAAGCACATGGAGTTTATTCTTGTTAATGTTTTGTCATAAATCATATCAGTGCATATAATCTTTAGACCTGAGATAGCACAGTTATCTTGTATATAGGTAGTTTGAATTTGATCGCTTTCATACTTGTACTGTATGGGTATATGGGCATGTGTTGGCTCCTACTAGTTATATATGGAGGTAGGTGTTGATCAAGATGGAATCTGTTCCTCTAAGTAAATAGAGATAAAATCCTATGTTCATTTAATTATTCTTGATGTTTCAAGTTCTGGCAGACAGATAGATTTATTGAAAAGAGTTTCGATGAGAAAATCTTTTAATCAAGAACTGGAATTAAAAGAGAACATAATATTCATAGCAAATGGAGTTTGACATAAACCATGACTCGACTTGAGTTGGGATTTTGCAACAGAGAGATTCTAGTGCATGGTAACATATGATTATAGGTTCATTTAAGGTAAACCTTATTACTAATTGGGTGGCCATGGCATGCTATGCTAGGTGTTAACCATGGTCTATGAGGTTCATAAAATGATTTAGAGAAATCATTTATGGTAAGAAAGAGTTACGATGATATTAAGAGTTGATATCATGTCTCATTGCCAATTAGTGATGAGCCTAGTAAGTCACACACATACACAAGTTATCACCTAATTAAATATGATTTAATTAATTAATTAAAGAGTTTAAATTGATTAATTAAATAGGTTTGGTTTGCAATTAGATTGCAAAGTCCCTAGCATGACTTGAAACCAAATCTAGATTATTGGATGTATAATATAAGTTAAATTTATATCTAAAGTGTTTAAATATGAATTTAATTAATGAGAAATTAATTAATAGAGATTAATTAATTAATTTATATTTGATATAAATTAATTAGAAGAAGAAAATAATTATTTTGGGTTAAGAACTCAAAATTAAGACACAGGGGCATTTTGGTCATTTTGCAGTGTGACACGTGGCACCATGAGATGGTGACACATGGCATAACTCATAAGCTTGCCAAATGTTTTTTTAATCACGTAAGATGATTAAAATCAAGATTAAATATAGGTTTGACACTTGGCACAATGTGATTGGGTCACTTAAACCTAGAGCTAATCAAAGGGTGACATGTGGCAAGGGTTTAATGTGTTAACCTAGCTATTTAAGTGTTGTTATGAGAAAATAAAATACAACCATCAGCCACACTCCTTTGTCACGCCATTTTGAGGGTTTTCATCTCTTCTTCTTCATCTCTTATCAATTCAAAGAGATTAGCCATCAATCTCTTGAATTAATAAAAATAGAAATTGTTTCTAGTGTCATTTTTAAATCTTTAATCTCTTAAAAGGTAGAACTTGATTTTCTAATTAATAGAAAAAGCTTTAGAAGCTATTCAAGGGCTGCCATAGGTGTTCTTGGCGTGGAAAAGCTAGAGGGACAACATCTGGTGTCCTGAAGACGAGTCTCAAAGGCGCAGACACGTTGCAGTGCATCAAGAGGTTAGTGTAATCGTTCTTGATTTAATCTAGGGTTCTAAAATTAATCTGATTAATTTTAAAATCTTAAATGGCAAATACAGATCCAAAAACATATTAAAAGAGTTTTAATATGTTGTTTATCATTGAAATCAAATAGATAAAAAATAAATCTTGCATGATGCATGTGACCCTATGTGAAAATTTTTGAATTCAATGGTATAAACTTGTGTTTTTCACGCTTCTGTTGCTTCAACTGGTATCAGAGCCACTATATTTGCCATTTAGATTGATGTTTATATGATTTAATTGTGTGTTTGATCATGAGATCAAAAGTTCATTGCTGGTTGCAAAGCAAGTTGGCGGCATACTTGAAAAAACACCATCAATGGTGCGCATGGTTTGGCTTCCATGGGTGGTTTAAGGTTTGGCTTTTAATTCTGCAATTGTTGTATGATCTAAGGCCTATTCTTTGACTAATTAAAGTGTTTAATTAGTAGTTTTTATCACACAATTAAATTATGATTCAAATCAGAATTTTAAAAAATGTTTGAATGTGATTCAAATCTGAATTTTAAAAATTGTTTGAATGTGATTCAAATCTGAATTTTTAAAGTTGTTTGAATCATATTTAAATCTGATTTTTTAAAATTGATTGAATAAAATTCAGATCTGATTTTTTAAAAAAATGTTTGAATGTGATTCAAATCTGATTTTTTAAAAAATGTTTGAATGTGATTCAAATCTGAATTTTTGAAGTTGTTTGAATGTGATTCAAATCTGAATTTTTAAATTTGTTTGAATGAGATTCAAATCTGAATTTTTAAATTTATTTGAATCATATTCAAATCTAGATTTTTAAGTTGAATATGAGATATTCAATTTAATTTAAGTATGTATGTTTTATTTAATTGTTAAATAGTGATATGCATGATGGATGATCATGGACTATAAAAGACCAATGTGATTGGATTTATTTCTTTTATGTTTCTTTGGGATTGTAAATTAATTAATTTATTTTAATTTATTTTGGGCATGTATTATTAAGTTTGTAATAATTTTTGGGTTGTAATTTCATTTATTTAAGTTCTTGTAAATTCGCCTTGGTATGCCAAGGATTACTATGTAATATTGGATTGCAAGAAGTTCAAGGAGGTCAAGAGCATTGGTGGGACGGTGGGAGGAATTCAAGATCAAGTGTTGATTATGTACTCCTTCAGCAACTCTTGTAAAATGAATGAATGAAATGCACCTAGGAATGCCTGATTCAATTCTTGGTGGCTCAATTGAATCCCTTAGAAAGTCCATGATCATACCATATTTACTGCTTATCCATGAATGCATGAGATGTATGGGAATGTATGCAATTATATGATATATGCATGCTAAATGGATAATGTGCAAAGTGAGACCTTAATAGTAATAAGAATGACCATAAAATCTTCCAAACAAATGATTAAGTTGGAAATGCTATAATTAAAGTAATTATAACATAGGCCCTCCATTGGGGCAATTATTTTAAGAAATTTTAAATAGTTGCATGAGATGCAATTAATTTAAGAGATTTTCTTAAGAATAATTGTTAAGCATGAGATGTTGTAAATATGTAAATGGTTTAGTGGCCAATATTGGATGTACCTGAGGACATTAAAATTATTTGCATAATTACTGGCTCAATGGGATCAACTTAACTAATGCAAGATAAGTCAATAATGGATGTACCTGAGATTTTGAGCATTAGGGGCTAGGTAAAGTTGAACCTCACATGAGATGTGATGGGCAAGGAGTTGCTCACTTATAGTTTATTGTAATTCCAATAATGGATGTACTTGAGGATGATCAATAGAATTATAAGAATTCAATCACCCACTAGAAATCCATCCAACTAGGATTTCCATTTTCTACTTTGGAAGTGTAGGATTCGCTAAGTTAGTGGGAGGACCAATTTGATTAAAAAACCATAATCATTTTAGTTAATTACATGATACATTTACTAATTAATCTGGTTATATTCTGCAGTTAATTTTTTGATAATAATGAGCACAAAATAACCACCACCATCCAATATCCTTGCAAGCATACTTGATCACAATAGGTTGTGGGACCTAATGTCATCGATTGGCTAAGAAATTTGAAACTTGTCTGAACCTTGAACATATAGGATATGTTCTAGATTCAAATGTTCTGGTCCCTTACCTCCGGAGGCCACACAAGAGGAACATGAAACTTTGGACAAGTGGAAGGAGCATGATATGAGAGCTAAGTGTTACATGCTTGCTTCCATGAGTAATGAGTTCTGAAGCAACATGAGAACATGCAGTGCAGTGAGATCCTCCTTCACCTACAAGAGTTGTATGGTGAGCACAACAGGAATGCTAGGTATGAGATATCTAAGCGGCTATTCCGTATGAGGATGTCCGAGGGACGAGAATGTTGGGGATCATGTCCACAAGATGATTGGCTGATTGAGCGGTTGGAACATCTTGACTTCAACATGGATTTCCAACTACTGACGGATTTGATCCTTGATCCCTTCACGAGTCTTTTGGAAATTTTGTGACAAATTTCCATATGACTAAACAGAATGCACCTTAGTAGTTTTACTCAACATGCTGGTTATTGCCCAAAAGAATATGCGAGCAATAAAGGAAAAGAGGTAGCTTTGGTTGCATCTTCTTCTGTGGAAAGTCCAACAAGAAAAGGGCAATAAGAAAAGACTTCATTGTCCTTCCAAGAAAATAGCTAGCAGAAGGGAAGTCCAAAGTCGAAAAAGGCAAAAAAGGAAAAAGTGGTTTCGCCAAGGAAAGGAAAGTGTTTCATTGCAGGAGTGTTTCCATTGCCCGTAAAGAAGTGTTTCTTTTTGGCCAGAGTATACAATCTAAAAGAATGCAATGCCATGGTGAAAACCAACTCAAGTTCCATATATATTTGGCACTTAAGGTTATCATGTTTGCGAAGAGATAGGATTGCAAAGGAGAAAATGGGGATTCTATCCTCATTGGGCTCTGAGCCTACTCCAACTTGTGAATCTTGCCTTGAGGCAAAAGACTAGATCACCCTTTGTTGGACAAGGGCTAAGAGCTGAAAATATTTTGGAGCTAATACATAGTGATGTATGTGGTCCATTTAAAGAAATGGCTAGAGGGGGTTTTCATTATTTTATTACCTTTACTAATGATAAATCAAGATTTAGGTATTTGTATTTGATGAAATATAAACATGAATCCTTTGAAAAGTTCAAAGAATTTAAATCTGAAGTAGAAAATCAAACAGGAAAGAGTATTAAAGCTCTTCGATCAGATCGTGGAGGTGAATATTTGAGTACTGAATTTGATGAATACTTGAGAGAGCATGGCATTGTTTCTCAGCTGACTCCTCTAGGAACGCCACAGCTAAATGGTGTATCTGAAAGGAGAAATCGTACCTATTGGATATGGACCGTAGTATGATGAGCTATACTGATATGCCAATCTTCTTTTGGGGATTTGCATTAGAATCAGCTTTGTATATTCTGAATAGGATTCCATCAAAATCAGTTTCTTCCACACCTTATGAGATATGGCATGGAAGAAAACCAAGTCTTAAGCATGTTAAGATTTGGGGTTGTCCAGCTTATATCAAAAAGCTGAACACTGATAAATTGGAGACCAGATCAGAAAAAGGTCGATTTGTTGGATATCCAAAAGATAGTTTTGGATATTATTTTATTTGCCTACTTCACAAAAGGTTGTGATAAGTAGAGATGCCACATTTCTTGAACAACAGTTTGTTCAAGAAGGAGGCAAAGGAAGGCAAATAGAGTTAGAATTGGAGAATTCTGACCAACCAACAGATCAGATGGATATAGATCCATCTAGTCAACCAATACCCATTGATGAAACATCTACAGCTATTCCTCATAGAACAACCAGGGTATCTCACCCACCAGTGAGATATGGTTTTCTTCATGAAGAAGAACAAGAGTTGTCTACTCATGAAGAAGTAGATCATGGAGATGATCCACTTACCTATGAAGAAGCTATATCAGATATAGACTCTTCAAAATGGATTGATGCTATGAAATCCGAGATTGATTCCATGTATAAGAATCAAGTTTGGGATCTTGTTGACCCACCTGAAGGTATTGTACCTATAGGGAACAAATGGGTTTTCAAGAAGAAAATTGGTTCTGATGGAAAGGTAGAGACCTATAAGGCAAGGCTAGTAGCGAAAGGGTTTCGCCAAAGGCAAGGAATCGACTATGAGGAGACTTTCTCGCCTGTTGCCATGCTTAAATCAATTAGGATTTTATTAGCAATAGCTGCATACTATGATTATGAGATTTGGCAGATGGATGTCAAAACAGCTTTTCTCAATGGATACATTGAAGAAAACATTTTCATGGAACAACCTAAGGGATTTGAATCCCAAGATGGTTCCAAGGTATGCAAGCTAAAGCGATCTATTTATGGGTTGAAACAAGCTTCGAGGAGTTGGAACATTCGTTTTGATGAAGCCATTAAATCCTTTGGTTTTATCAAAAATGAGGATGAGCCATGTGTATATAAGAAGGTTAGTGACAGTGCTATCACTTTCCTTGTCTTATATGTGGATGACATACTGTTGATGGGTAATGACACAGGTATATTGACGACTATAAAGGTATGGTTGTCAAATACATTCTCCATGAAAGACTTAGGGGAGGCAACCTATATTCTTGGGATTCGCATCTATAGAGATAGGCGAAAGAATAATTAGTTTATCCCAAAGTCTATACTTGGAAAAGGTGTTAAAGAGGTTTAACATGATTGATTCCAAGAGAGGATTGTTACCAGTGAGACATGGTATCCATCTTTCTAAAGAGATGTCTCCAAAAGACACCTGAAGAAAGAGATAAGATGGCCAGGATTCCATATGCTTCAGCTATTGGAAGTTTAATGTTGTGTACTAGGCGGATATCGCATATCTTTGTTAGTTTGGCTAGCGGTATCAATCCAATCCAGGTTTGGAACATTTGGATAGTATGTCAGAATATCCTTAAGTACTTGAGAAGAACTAAGGATTTATTCTTGATTTATGGAGATGGAGACTTGCAATTGGATGGTTATCGATTCGATTTCCAATCGGATATCGATGATAGAAAGTCTACCTCTGGATATGTGTTCATTTGTAATAGAGTGCGATCGGTTGGAAGAGTTCCAAATAGAGCACATTGCAGATTCCACTACTGAGGTGAGTATATTCTTTGCATCGAGATGCTGCAAAGGAAGATGTTTGGATAAAGAAGTTCATGACAGAACTTACAGTAGTTCCTTCCATTGAGTCAGCAGTTCCACTATACTGTGACAACAATGGAGCAGTCATACAGGCTAAGGAACTAAGGTCTCACCAAAATCCAAACACATAGAAAGGCGCTACCACATTATCAGAGAAATAGTTGGGCGAGGTGATGTAGCCATGCAGAAAATAGCATCAGCTGAAAATCCAGCTGATCCATTCACTAAGCTTTTGTCACAAGCTCAGTTAGACCGACATCTTGAGAAGATGGGTCTAAGGTATTGTAATGAATGGCTCTAGTGCTAGTGGGAGATTGTTAGTATTATGCCCTTGAGCATATCATTTAGTATGTATCTTGTATATATTTTTATTAATAAAAGGCATTTCCACTTTTCTGTTTACATAATATATTTATGTGTAATAGAAAAGGTCCATTGATATTTTGTTAGAAATATTATTCTTAAGTTGTTAAGAATATGAGTGACAATGTTTCTAGCACAAAGTATCATAAATAGGTTCACAATCGAGGATACTTCATAATAAGGACATGACTTATCCAGAAAGATTGTATTCATGTTTGTTCCCAAGTTATTTATATGAGATATAAATAAGATGGAATGGTGAGTCTCATGCCATATAACAAATATGATAGGCACTTGTAAATGATAAGTAGGCCGAACCAGTGACACTTATGACAAGCATATGGAGTTTACTCTTGTCAATGTTTTTCTAGTGTTCTTAATTCGAGAGATTGATGGCTAATCTCTTTGAATTGATAAGAGATGAAGAAGAAGAGATGAAAACCCTCAAAGTGGCGTGATAAAGGAGTGTGGCTGCTGGTTGTATTTTATTTTTCTCATAACAACACTTATATAGCTAGGTTAACACATTAAACCCTTGCCACATGTCACCCTTTGATTAGCTCTAGGTTTAAGTGACCCAATCACATTGTGCCAAGTGTCAAACCTATATTTAATCATGATTTTAATCATTTTACATGATTAAAAAAAAAAATTTGGCAAGTTTATGTATAATCCCATGTGTCACCATCTCATGGTGCCATGTGTCACACTGTGAAATGACCAAAATGCCCCTGTGTCATAATTTTGAGTTCTTAACCCAAAATGATTATTTTCTTCTTCTAATTAATTTATATCAAATATAAATTATTTAATTAATCTCTATTAATTAATTTCTCATTAATTAAATTCATATTTAAACACTTTAAATATAAATTTAACTTATATTATACATCCAATAATCTAGATTTGGTTTCAAGTCATGCTAGGGACTTTGCAATCTAATTGCAAACCAAACCTATTTAATTAATCAATTAAACTCTTTAATTAATTAATTAAATCATATTTAAATAGGTAATAACTTGTGTATGTGTGTGACTTACTAGGCTCATCACTAATTGGCAATGAGACATGATATCAACTCTTAATATCATCAGAACTCTTTCTTACCATAAATGATTTCTCTAAATCATTTTATGAACCTCATAGACCATGGTTAATACCTAGCATAGCATGCCATGGCCACCCAATTAGTAATAAGGTTTACCTTAAATGAACCTATAATCATATGTTACTATGCACTAGAATCTCTCTGTTACAAAATCCCAACTCAAGCTAGAGTCATGGTTTATGTTAAACTCCATTTGCTATGAATATTATGTTCTCTTTTAATTCCAGTTCTTGATTAAAAAGATTTTCTCATCAGAAACTCTTTTATGAATAAATCTATCTGTCCTGGCCAGGAACTTGAAACATCAAGAACAATTAAATGAACATAGGATTTTATCTCTATTTACTTAGAGGAACAGATTCCATCTTGATCAACACCTACCTCCATATATAACTAGTAGGAGCCAACACATGCCCATATACCCATACACAGTACAAGTATGAAAGCAGTATCAAACTCAAACTACCTATATACAAGATAACTGTGCTATCTCATGTCTAAAGATTATATGCATCGATATGATTTATGACAAAACATTGACAAGAGTAAACTCCATGTGCTTGTAATAAGTGTCACCGGTTGACCTACTTATCATTTATAAGTGCCTATCATGTTTGTTATATGGCATGAGACTCACCATTCCATCTTATTTATATCTCATATAAATAACTTGGGAACAAACATGAATACAATCTTTACGGATAAGTCATGTCCTTATTATGAAGTATCCTCGATTGTGAACCTATTTATGATACTTTGTGCTAGAAATATTGTCACTCATATTCTTAACAACTTAAGAATAATATTTCTAACAAAATATCAATGGACCTTTTCTATTACACATAAATATATTATGTAAATGGAAAAGTGGAAATGCCTTTTATTAATAAAAATATTTACAAGATACATACTAAATGATATGCTCTAGGACATACTACTAATAATCTCCCACTAGCACTAGAGCCATTCATTACAATATCTTAGACCTATTTTCTCAAGATGTCGGTCTAGCGAGTGTGACATAGGCTTAGTGAATGGATCATTTGGATTTTTGGTGATGTTATTTTTCTGCATGGCTATATCGCCTTGCCCAACTATATCTCACGATAATGTGGTAGTGCCTTTCTATGTGTTTGGATTTTGGTGAGACCTTGGTTCCTTAGCTTTGTATGATTTGCTCCATTGTTGTCACGATGTAGTGGGCTGGCGACTCAATGGAAGGAACTCTGTAAGTTCATCACGAACTTCTTTATCCAAGCGACTTTCTTTGCGACATCGATGCGACAATATACTCGACCTCTGTAGTGGAATCTGCAATCGTGCTCTGTTTGGAACTCTTCCAACTTACTGCACCTCCATTACAAATGAACACATATCCAGAGGTAGACTTTCTATCATCAATATCTGATTGGAAATCAGAATCAGTATAACCATCCAATTGCAAGTCTCCACCTCCATAAATCAAGAATAAATCCTTAGTTCTTCTCAAGTACTTAAGGATATTCTTGGACTATCGATGTTCCAAACTGGATTGGATTGATACCGCTAGTCAAACTAACGACATATGCGATATCAGGCCTAGTACACAACATTGCATACATTATACTTCCAATGGCCAAGCATATGGAATCACAGCCATCTTATCTCTTTCTTGGTGTCTTTGGAGACATCTCTTTAGAAAGATGGATACCATGTCTCACTGGTAACAATCCTCTCTTGGAATCAAGCATGTTAAACCTCTTTAACACCTTTTCCAAGTATAGACTTTGGGATAAACCAATTATTCTTTTCGCTCTATCTCTATAGATGCGAATCCCAAGAATATAGGTTGCCTCCCCTAAGTCTTTCATGGAGAATGTATTTGACAACCATACCTTTATAGTCATCAACATACCTGTGTCATTACCCATCAACAGTATGTCATCCACATATAAGACAAGGAAAGTGATAGCACTGTCACTAACCTTCTTATATACACATGGCTCATTCTCATTTTTGATAAAACCAAAGGATTTAATGGCTTCATCAAAACGGATGTTCCAACTCCTCGAAGCTTGTTTCAACCCATAAATGGATCGCTTTAGCTTGCATACCTTGGAACCATCTTGGGATTCAAATCCCCTAGGTTGTTCCATGAAAATGTTTTCTTCAATGTATCCATTGAGAAAAGCTGTTTTGACATCCATCTGCCAAATCTCATAATCATAGTATGCAGCTATTGCTAATAAAATCCTAATTGATTTAAGCATGGCAACAGGTGAGAAAGTCTCCTCATAATCGATTCCTTGCCTTTGGTGAAACCCTTTCGCTACTAGCCTTGCCTTATAGGTCTCTACCTTTCCATCAGAACCAATTTTCTTCTTGAAAACCCATTTGTTCCCTATAGGTACAACACCTTCAGGTGGATCAACAAGATCCCAAACTTGATTCTTATACATGGAATCAATCTCGAATTTCATAGCATCAATCCATTTTGAAGAGTTTATATCTGATATAGCTTCTTCATAGGTAAGTGGATCATCTCCATGATCTACTTCTTCATGAGTAGGCAACTCTTGTTCTTCTTCATGAAGAAAACCATATCTCATTTGGTGGGTGAGATACCGGTTGTTCTACGAGGAACATTTGTAGATGTTTCATCAACGGGTATTGGTTGACTAGATGGATCTATATCCATCGATGCATTGGTCAGAATTCTCCAATTCTAACTCTATTTGCCTTCCTTTGCCTCCTTCTTGAACAAACTGTTGTTCAAGAACTGTGGCATCTCTACTTATCACAACTTTTTGTGAAGTAGGCAAATAAAATAATATCCAAAACTATCTTTTTGATATCCAACAAATCGACCTTTTTCTGATCTAGTCTCCAATTTATCAGTGTTCAGCTTTTTGATATAAGCTGGACAACCCCAAATCTTAACATGCTTAAGACTTGGTTTTCTTCCATGCCATATCTCATAAGGTGTGGAAGAAAGCGATTTTGATGGAATCCTATTCGGAATATACAAAGTGATTCTAATGCAAATCCCAAAAGAAGATTGGCATATCAGTATAGCTCATCAAACTACGTACCATAACCAATAGCGGACCATGTCTCCTAACAGATACACCATTTAGCTGTGGCATTTCTGGAGGAGTCAGCTGAGAAATAATGCCATGCTTTCTCAAGTATTCATCAAATTCAGTACTCAAATATTCACCTCCACGATCTGATCGAAGAGCTTTAATATTCTTTCCTGTTTGATTTTCTACTTCAGATTTAAATTCTTTGAACTTTTCAAAAGATTCATGTTTGTATTTCATCAAATACAAATACCCAAATCTTGATTTATCATCAGTAAAGGTCATAAAATAATGAAAAGCCCCTCTAGCCATTTCTTTAAATGGACCACATACATCACTATGTATTAGCTCCAAAATATTTTCAGCTCTTAGCCCTTGTCCAACAAAGGGTGATCTAGTCATTTTACCCTGAAGGCAAGATTTACAAGTTGGAGTAGGCTCATAGCCCAATGAGGATAGAATCCCCATTTTCTCCAATTTTGCAATCCTATCTTCTGCAACATGACATAACCTTAAGTGCCAAATATATTTTAAACTTGAGTTGGTTTTCACCATGGCATTGTATTCTTTAAATCACTTGCATTCAATTTGTGTTTGTCATTATTATCCAAATAATAAAGACCATCATTCATATAACCCGAACCAACATATTTATTTCCAAAATAAATATTGCAAATATCATCAGTGAACTGAAATTCATAGCCATTTCTAGTCAAACTAGATATAGAAATGATGTTCTTAAAAGCATCAGGTACATATAAAATATTATCCAAACACAAAACATGTCCAAACATGTAAAAAAATTTAGATCCTATGGCTAAAGCTTCAACAGTTGAGCCATTGCCAATCCGGACTCTAATATCTTGAGAACACAAGCTGCTACTATTTGCTTGTTCCTGCATATCATTAGAAATGTGAGAACTGGCACCAATATCTAAAACCCAAGCTTTGATACCAATTGAAGGAACGGAAGCGTGAAAAACACAAGTTTATACCATTGAATTCAAAAATTTTCACCTAGGGTCACATGCATCATGCAAGATTTATTTTTATCTATTTGATTTCAATGATAAACAACATATTAAAACTCTTTTAATATGTTTTTGGAATTTTGGTGGAAGTGAGTGTTGAACTTAATGGTGAATTGTGTGCATTGAGCACTTGAATAATCTGCCCAAAAGTGTTGCTAGAATTGTGTACAATATATATATGGAAGTGTTATTGTTTGAATATTGAAGAAATGAGGAGGAGAAGGAATATCAAATTGGAAGTATATGTGCTTTGTGTAGGTTGTGTGTGAAGGCAGTACATAAATTAGGCCATAAGTGCCAAACTATAAACCCAATTGGTATGAGGCCAATAGGAGCTGAAACTAGACACCAAATAGGCCAACTTTCATGTAGAAATGTTGCCAAAATATTGCCTAGAAATTGACCTTAAAAATGACCAAATCCGGATTAGCAACCTTGCAACCCAGATTTTTGACCCTATGAACAGTAGTCCTTTGGATGACCATAACTCACTCAAAATAGGTCCAATTGACCTGAAATTTTTACCATGATTAGTTTAGACATAGATCTACAATTCTTATGAAGACACAAAAGCCCAAAAATGGCCAGAACCAAGTCAAATGGCTTGCAAAGTTTGGGTACAAAAACTGCCGAACCAAAACTGACCTAAAATTGACCAAATTTTGCACTAAAGGTGCAATCTGTCCAACTTTAGTAAATTGACCATATCTTGGTCTATACAACTCAGAATGACCTAAAATTCTGCCCCGCGTGCAATAAGACATAGAGCTACAATTTTTCTTCTTTGACCAGAAGCTAAAAACCAAGGGAAATAGGACTTTAAGCTAGACCAATCTAGCACACAAAAATTGAGAATTTGACATTTTGCATACAATGATGCTTGAAGCATTTTGGCAATGAATGCCAACTTGTAAAAATGGTAAATTGCACTATATTGGTAGCATATTGAGATATAAATTGTGACATATTGATGTTAGAAACAACTTATCCATATTACCTAAAAAGGTCAACATATGCATTGACTTGTGAATTATATAATAGTTAGTAAACTCCAAAAATTGAAGAATTAAACAATTAATTAATAATGTGCCCTAGTTTGCCTAGTTGACTAGTATGGATAGGTTGGCATGCCAATAGGATTCTGACAGTTGTTCTGTAAATGGCTTTATGCCATACTGTGTTTTTATGGCTTATTATGCCGCACTGTGACTTTAATAGCCTACGGCTATACATATTGTGTATTTATTTTTGGCCTGTCGCCAGATTGACTATATGGCTTTTTAGCTACGCTATTTGCACACCGGGAGACACTTTGTGACCGATGGTGTGACGGACCGAGTACTAGGTACCCGTGCGTGATATCCGTTTATCCAATCGATCGATTATATAGGCTACAGGCGATAATTCAAGTACTATTAAATTCAAATACCTAAATCCGATCTCTTGACATACTGACCACCAAAAATCGTAAACACTTATTTACTTTATTTTAGTGTATATTTCTTTATATTTGGCACCACTAAGCAAAATTGCTTAGCGCGTTGCTTTATGCATAGGTATTGGAGACACACGGTTGAGAGCCAGCGGACCTACGACCAGGGTGAGACATCGGATCTGCACAGAGTCGAGTCATACGCCGCATTGCATACATGGTAGGACTTAGGATAACTTGTATTTTGTACTTTTGTTGTATATTTGAAATTCAGCCCTGTATTTTTTAATTTTATAAAAGCTCTAAAGTTTGTAATATTTTGTACATATTAAATGACATGGAGATTTTCTATATATATATATTTAAATTATTATGGAATGTATTATGGAACTGTTTAATGACTGTAAAAGTCTATTGACTTTACTAAGAAATAGAGACTGTGAAATATTTGAGATTTTGATATCATCATATTAAACTGTTTTCAACAGGTTTGGAAGGACAGTTTGTCCTAAATATAGACGACACCTTGCCAAATTTTTATTACCAATCTTGAAACATTGATTTTATCAAAGTATGACAATAGTATCAGGATAATATGAATATTACATAAAAGACTTCTTAAAATCAAATTGAGTTCAAGAAATGAAATAATCACAGACTAGGTGTTCCGGCACGCCGTGTAGCATGCCTTGCTCGGCTATACTGCAGACGGGTGAGGGGTGTTACACATTAGGTATTCTACAGGATCATGTTATACCTTACAGAGGGGTAAGGTGTGACACAAGTAGTGCTGGGATCAAATACCAACTAATTGTTTCTTCCAAAAATTAAGAACTTATCTGCCACCACATTCGAAGTTTCTGCTCTTTCCCCTTAGTGCCTGGAGTACACCCTGGCTGGTTCACTACTCTGTTTAGGTTGATTCACTGTTCTTGGATTACGAGGAGTACCAATGCTATTTCTATCTCGACCTTTACTGGCTGTCTGTGAACTTCGGAGAGCAGATAGAGGTGTTCTAGTACAATTTCTAGCAAAGTGTCCAAGTTTTCCACAATTGTAGCAGGCTCCAGTGGCTTTACAGCAAACGCCCCCATGTCGTTTGCCACAAGAGTTGCAGATGCAAGGAGGATAGGCCTCCCCTTATGCCTCAACTATAACTGATTGTTCTACTATTTTATCTCCCTCTTCCATTTCTATTCACAAAATCTTCTTTTCTTGGGACAACCTGCACAAGGAGATTTCTCTTCATTAGTTCATATTTATGATGTAAATGTATTATATGTATCAAACATTTGAGCAGTTGTATTTACCAGCAAAAGATTTCAAATTCACAGTTCAAAATTTACTTTAAAACCATTGCTCTAATACCACTAAACATATCACACCCTACTCCTTTATAAAGCATAACATGATCCCGTACTACACCTAATGAATTACCATACTTCGCCTACCGGTAACCCATTAAATATATTATAAGGGATTTTAAAATAATTTCCGATCATTTTTATAGTGGTGGAACATTGAATATTTATTAAAAAGCCTTTATTTGAAATTTTGGTCATGGATCAAATCCTTGATTAAAATCTGATGTTACAAATTTTTTTCAAAATTTCGGTAGAGTGCCAGCTATATTTTTAGAAAACAGTTCTTCAAAACCTGAAAAGAAATATACTCCCAATATTTTTACTTGACCACAACTCCAATAAAATTCATTTCTCCACACAATTCAATCCCAATAATGAATAAATCATTTGCAGCAATCAACTCAGCACATTTTTAAACCAACACTGAAACATCTCATTTCAGTCTCTCAAAGTTAAATGTAAAAGAAATAATTGATCATTCACAAAATACAAAAATTTAAATATTCACATTAATTATAAAACTCAGAAATAAATTTGAATATGACAATAATTTGCATTTTAATTACATACCCAAAATAATATTACAAAAGTTCTTGTACAACTGCTCAAACAATTTATCTACATATAATTATATGCATACATCAAAATCTAATGTACAAGGGTATACCTCTAATATACCTGAAGCTAATCCCAATGAGTCTTCAAGGCGCAGCTACCGAAAATCTCACTCTGCTTTATCTTTACTTTCACCTGCGACAGCATACAAAACTATCGCTGAGTGGTGAACTCAGTGGTGCACAACTATAATTTAAAATGTAATACAATATACATTGACAAAATTATAGCAAATAATTTGGAAATCTTGAAATTCATCAAAATTCCAAAAATCAAAATATTCATTGTCAATAATATAAATCATTTGTTTAAACAACCTTGATCGATAAATTCAATTTATCAAATCATAACTGAACCTTTAAAGTAATTTCAGTAATTTATGGAAATAGATATTAATTTCAATCAAATTAAGTATACTCAAATCTCCTTTAAAATCACAATTCCTTACTATTTAAAAACCCATTCTTTATCTCACTAACTATGCAAGACTAATACGTAAGGGCGATCTTCATAGCGATTCTAACTCCCTATGGTCAGGGAGGTCGAATCGGGATTCTAACTCCCTATGGTCAGGGAGGTCGAATCATCGTGCACAGTACACACCACAATAATGCAACTTCCGAAAGGGCTAATGAAAAACTTAGATCTAACCTCTAATAAGAGGAGAATCTAAGCCTGTGCACGTACCATGGTAATCAAAATAAAGCTATCTCCATTGTCTCCTCAACAAATAACGGAGAAGGGTAATAACCTAGTAAAGTGACTATAGTGAGATATAAAACAATATCATGAATTTCTTTATCCTTTTTGTAAGCATAAATCACAATACAATTCAATTTAAAGTCAATTCCAATATTCAATAATTTTTATGCTCATCACAATTCAAAACATAAATTTGTATTTTTCCATGCATTTCCCATTTCAATCACATCTTCCAAAACTGAATTCATTCAATCCATATTAAAATAAAATCATAACTTAATCATTTTCCTCACAACTAAACTCATTTATACCATAACACATTTTAATAATAATTGAAATAAATTCAATAATTGGTAAACATAATACATAAACAAACTAAAGTCATTTAATCAAGTAAAATATGCAAAACATTGACAATTTAAAACTAGTTGTGCACAAACCTCTTTGTTGACTAATTTACTCCACCTTTCGTTTCTCATTCGAAGATGCCTTTTTAACTGAAACACATAAATTTAAGGTGCTTCAATATCCATTTCTAATACTTAAATTCCAACAATTTCTTTGCAGACTTATCCTACCTATTACGGTTTATAATTTCAGTTCTTTTACATTTTTCTGTATAGTGGCACTATTCAAGTCAAAATGTTGACTTTTTCATACTTAATAAATTTATTAGTTCTAATTGCACCCATATACCACATTTTGGGTGTCAATTTTGTTGGCATTGATTGCCAATTCAATTTCTAAGTCTCCTAAGAGAAATTATAATTTTTCAGTTTTGATCCCCTGTTTTCTACTGTTCCATTGGTCTGGTTACTACAAGAATTTGGCTAAGTTTCCTTCATCAAAGTTGTTCTTTATTGTCTTAGCTTTAATTCTCTTTTTGAATCACTCCATTTGGAGTTTTTTAGCCCAAGTTATGCCTATTTTTCTAAGGCTGGCCGAATTGGTCCAAACCCAGAATTCTGGGCACTTTCTTAGTTCTAACAGTTTTGGTGACCCAAATTTGGGTGACAATTCAACTTGGTTATGGGTAGAATTTGGGTTTGTGTTCTCCATAAAAGTTGTAGTGCTATGTCATATCTTTCTAATACCATAAAAATCAGGTTATTTAGACCTTTCTAGGCCAAGTTATGGCCAAATGAACAAACACTGTTCATTTGGCCATTTTTGTACAGTGACAGTGTAAATTATCCAGATTTGAAGTAATTGTTCACTAATTTAGAGTCACTTTATGGGCATGACTTTTACATGAAAAATATGTCATTATGTATCTATTTTCATCCCCAATTGGCCTCACACCAATTGGGGTGATAGAATTATATTTTTGGTCCCCTAAGTGGAGAAAGGTCAAGCTGTCCAGTAGTGACCCCTCACCCATCCGAATTTGACTTTACTTCTAACCATTCAAACACATCCTAATTTATCTCAATTGACCATTTTGCGTCTCATTTAGGTCAAAGTACATCAATTTACTAATTTCTCAAAATTTTCCCTGAATTTCTCATGGTTCAAGAACCCTAATTTATCAATTTGTTCATTTCATGAAATTAAAGTGTCCCTTGCATATCTACATACTCAATTGAGTTCACATACTCATTTAATTCCAATATTTTTCATCAAATCCAATATCTCCCTAGGCTGGCTGAATTTTGCTTCTCAAGATTCAACCATAATTTTATCCATTTTTCATGCTAACTCATGTTAATCACACTTAATTTCAAGAAAACTAAAGTAATTAAGCTTAAACATAAACTTACCTTATTTAAGCAAATTTTCCTCCTCTCCAATCTTCTTTCTTTCTTTTTCTTTTTATTCCTAAGCACTCTTTTAAGGTCTAGGGATAAACTTTAATGTTGGAAGTTTGGGAATTTATGAGGGAAAACTAATGAAATGGAAGCTTTACCACCTTAACAATGGTGGAAAGAAAAAAGAGAGAGAAAGAAATGAAGAGAGAGGGACGGCTACTTTATGGGAAGAAGAAGAAGAATTTTTCCTTTTTAATTTTTATTCTTATTAATGTGTAATTATCCTTTAATTTCCATAATTTAAAATTATAATTTTATGAGATCATGCTTACCTCATTTGAGTGATGTGATAAAACATTTTATTTTTGAATTTCTTTTCTTTTTCCATCCTTCATTAATTTAATTTTATATTTCAAAATTTTCATGTCTCATATTTTATTGGACAGTTAGGTCATGAGTCACCTCTAGGGGTGAATTGACCAATTTGCCCCTCGTCGGTCTAATCCATTTTACAATAATACTGTATTTCTTCCAGAACCCTGACCTAATTATTTGATATGGTTCTCAAGCTTTTTCTGTGATTTTCACATTTTCTCTAGCTTCACAATTTTTCTTAGGACTGCTGTGTCACAATGCCCCATACGAATTTAGGGTTTTGACTGATCTCACAGTCACTTTCTGGTGCGGTCACCCATCGCTGTGACCCCCAGCTCATTTAACCTTTTATGTTCTATTTTTCTAATCTATATTTAACCTTCTGATAATCACTACTAATTTTCATTCAGGGCTTTTCTAAGTGATTTAAATATGATTGTAATCCTCTTAATTGTCCGGACCGACACCGGTCACCGAAACAGTGATTTGCACAGGACTATGCCTGTAGGGGTGTTATATATATTATAGGTATAGCCTTTGTAATTTATTTTGATGTAATTTATAGCTATATGTATGTTATACAAACGTTGAGCAGTTGCATAAAAAGCTCTGTAATAAACATTTTTAGATTTTAATTAGTATAATATTATTTTGGGACTATAACTAAATGTAAATTATTGTAATATTATTTTCTTGAGTTGATCGTTTGGAAAATTTATAATATTAATATTATTACTTCAATGGTTATAAATTTTTAAATTTCCTTTTGAGACTTGCAAATAATGAATTATTTTCTGCATGTTGAGATTTATTAAGAATGGAACAAATAAGTTGAGTTGATTGAGTTTAAAGTGGACATGATATATTTTTGTAAACTGCTTTTCGATAGGTATTGAAGAACTGTTTCATATAATTTCAGCCGTCACCACGCGGATTTTCCGCAAAATTTTAAAAATGCCTAATTATTCCTAAATGAATTTCATGACACATAACATAATTGAAAACACTTAGTTTAAATTTTTGTCACCACGCCAGACTTAAAAATGAAATTGTTCTGCCAAAAATCCTTTATAGTATATTTAATGAATCATCGATAGGCAAAGTATGGTAATTTATTAGGTATACTACGGGATCATATTACATCTTTTGGAGGGGTAGGGTGTGACATGTTTTAGTGGTATCAGAGCAAGGTTTTAGAATGAGTTTTGAATAGTGAGTTTAAATTAAATTTTGATTAGTACAATTGCTCAAATGTTTGACACATATAGTACATTTACATCATGAATATGAACTGACGGAGAGAAATCTCTTTGTGTTAGTTGTCCAGGAATAGAAAATCTTTTGTGCATAGATATGGAAAGGGGGGGATAAGATAGCAAAACAGTCTGTTGTAGCTAAAGTACAAGATGAGGCCCCAACTCCTCAAAGTGTTGGAGGTTCGGTGGCACTAGTTCCACCTATACAAATTACCGCACAAATGGCCCAGTAGATGGCTACGTTTTTTCAACAAATGGCTGATAATCTGTTAGCCCAAGCCCAAGCCCAAACCCAACCCCCGCAAAGACAACGTGAAAAAGGGAAAAGTGGGAAACCTAATGGTCAGAATTTGAGTAGTAACTTAGGGAAGAGGAAATATTTTGAGGGACCCCGAGCTTATAAGTATGACAAAGGCGAATCTTCAGGGCAAAAGCTATCGAGAATCAATCGGCAAATAACTAGAAGTTCCTACCCTACTTGTATCCGTGATGCTTTTGGTAAGCTACATGGGGGTATTTGCTATAAGGCCACTGGAGCCTGTTACAATTGTTGTGAACTTGGAAGTTTTTCTAGAGATTGTATTAGAGCATATCGATCTATGTCACATATTACACCAAAGGGATTAGTCCAAGGTTCCGCTCTCAGAAGTTCACAGACAGTCAATAAGGGCAGAGATAGAGATAGAGTCGGTATTACTAGCAATCATAACATAGTGAATCAACCTGACCATAGTAGTGCACCAGCCAGGGTGTACACCATGCCCCAAGGGGAAGAAGCAGAGACTTCAGACGTAGTTGCTGGTATGTTCTTAAATTTTTGAAAGGAACGATTATGTATTAATTGATTCCGACTCTACTCATTCGCATGCTAGTACTAAAATTTTATGTTTTACTATTATTCCCTTGCATGGAAAAAAATTTTGATTTATTAGTGATGAGTCCTTTAGGATAACAGCTACGACCATAAGTGTGATTGGAATTAGTTTTGGACAAGTTTGCTAGTGAGGGACATCTCCTAGAATACGATAAATTATAAAGTAAATTAGTGAGCCTAATTAATGCAAGGTAAGAGGACCTTAAAGTAATTTATAGTAATATAGCTTACCTAGATGAGGGCAGAGGTATTACTGCTGATAGATATCAGTGGATTTGAGAAGAATAAAATATAAGAAAGTTTGATCTATTGGGATGTATTATAGTAACTATGTAATATTCTCAGATTATAGTACTAACTTGAGATTTATTATGTAGAGCTACATACTATCCAATAGTACACAAAAATAAGAATAGTTACAAATGGCTTTCGCTCTGGTACATATATGCCAGAATAGAGTTCTATTACTAAAACTGAGTTTGAAAATCCTAATTCGGAAGTTAAAACTCTATAATTAGAATATCAAAAGATCATGGTTGTAAGGTAGCGAAAGTCAATGACTTAATTACCCTAGCACGAGATACAGTACATCAGGAATTGTTATGAAACTAGAGATTTCAGTATAATCAAAATTTAAAGATAATACCTATAGGGCTAAGTCATCCAGTCTCTGATATGGGGTTTATAGTTGTTTTGGTATTGCACACCAGGTATGATTTTGTTCCCCTGAAAGAGACAGAATTCTATGGATGATAATCATAATTTATAAATTGATTGCGAAACGATGTTCTAACTAGGACAGTAATGTGATAGGAAATAGCTGGTCAGGCATTTCTCAGGAAGAGCACAATTTTATTGTGTAGATCATAAGGATTAGATTATGATTAGTGTAAAACTTTTGAATAGCATGGGAAAAAGGAGAGTTCTGTAGACTCCCTTTTTAAGGTTAAAAGATTATTTATGGTTCAATAAAAGAGAAGATAATGATTGCAAAACAGTGAAAAATAAACTATAGGATATTTGTAGATAAAAGAAAATATAGAAGTGAAATTTTGAATAGTTAGTTTAAACATGATAGAGAAATATCACGAATATTAGAAGTATTGACCAAAATGGTCAGAGGACCAATTTAGAGTAACATTGAAGTGTAAAGGATTTATTAGAAATAATAAAGAGTATTAGCTCTTGACCCCACAGTCGAGTCAAGAAAGAGAATAAAACTAAAGAATAATATAACCAAGTTGAATTGTAAAGGGAGACAAGAGAGTGAATTTGTAAGTAGTAATTTAAATAAAAGTGAACAAGATGGTGAAAAAGGGCACATCGGCCTAGGTCATAAATAAAAATGGAAGGTAACGGTTATGGACCTATGACCAATAATGAGATAAACATTTCTCATATGATCGATGGGATTACTTTATAAGAAAACATGAATCAAAATATTAAATAAAACAATAGTAAGAGAAGATTAGAATTATATAAACAAATTAAAAGTTTCATTAGATTGTTAGAAGTCTTACATAGACTTAAAGAAAAGAGATATTAGAATAAAGATAATGAGATTATGGAGAAAGTGGAAAAACTAAGTCCTCACTTCATAGAACCATATGGGGTTTTAGGAAGAGTGGGTCCATTAGCATACAGATGTGCTAACCTCTAGAATTGAAATAAATTCAAACTTAACTTATGATGGGGAGCTCATAAAGATCTTAGCACATGAGGTAAAGCAGCTGAGAAATAAATGTATACTTTTGGTTAAAGTGCTATGGAACCATCATCCAAGCCAGGAAGCCGCATAGAAATATGAAAAGAACATAAGAAGACAACGCCCACAATTATTTAGAGACTGACATTAGACAAATTTTGAGGATGAAATTTCTTTTAAGGAGGAGAGAATTGTAACACTCCCATACTGAGTAGCCTATACATTCTACTGTTTCGGTGACTAGTATTTGTCCGGATAGTCAGGATGTCTAGAACAATATCTATATCACCTAGAAAAGCCATAAATAAAAAATTAATAGAAATTGTATGAAGGTAAAATGGAAATAAGAAAAAAAATATATAATCAGTTAAATGAGCCGAGGTCCCCGCGATGGGTGACCGAAACGGAAAGTGATTGTGAGCTCAGTTACTATTCTAATTTCGTGTGGGAACCTGTGACACCCCAGGCCTAGGGATAATTGTGAAGCTAATGATAATGTGGAAACCACATAAAAGAATAGAGAACCAGTTAAAAAAATTGAATCAGAGTTTAGGAAGTAACTCAGTGTTACTAGAAAAATTGATCAAACCGATAAGGGGCAATTTGGTCAATTCACCCTTAGAGGTGACTCTTGGCCTAATTATCCATTAAAATGTAGGAAATTAAAATTATGAAAAATAGATTTAAATTGAAGGGGTGAATGGGAGAAAAGAAAATAAAAGAAAAGAAATTCAAAAATTAAAAGCTTTATGACATCATGCATGACATAATAAAATTATAATTTAAATTAATTAATTTTGGGGGATAATTATCATATTATATAAGACAAAAATGTAATAAAAATCAAAATAAAAATCCCATTCTCTTCTTTCTCATGGCCGGATCCATCTCTCCCTCTTTTCTCTTTCCATTTCCTCCATTAATGACCCATTCAAGCTTTTAAAACCCTAATTTTAATCCATAATTTTCATAGCCACTTTAACAAAAACCTCTAATTAGGCCTTGAGTTGAAGATTGGGAACAAGAATAGTTAAAGAAAGTGTAAGAATAAAAAAGTTTAGAAGAGCTTCATAAGAGGTAAGTTTTCTTTTAAGTTAATTTGGTTATGTACGCATGGAAGAAAACTTGAAGATGAGGATTTAACCTTAGAAATCATAAAATTATGCATGTATAGGGGAAACATAGAATTCGGTCAGCCATGGTTAGGGTAGGGTTTAATGGTGTTTATTTGAATTGAACATGAATTTGAGACTATATGGAGCAGTAGACATGATTAAGTTGTTAAAATTGTATAAGTTGCATGAATTTTGAAATTGGGAGAGTTAGGGTTTATGGAAATTAGGGTTGTAACACCCCTATTTGCATAGCCTAGTAAATTTTACTGTTCCGGTGACCAGTGTCGGTCCGAATAATTAAGGAGATTAGAACCACACTTAAGATAACTAGATAAGCCCTAAACACAAATAATTAGTAATTGTCAAATGGTTAAGTATAAATAAGAAAAATAAAACATAAGAAGTTAAATGAGCCGAGAGTCACAGCGATGGGTGACCTTCTCGGGAAGGATTGTGAAGTTGATTTAAACTCAAATTTCGAATCGTAAAATGTGACACCGCGGTCCTTAGGACTAGTGCGAACACAATGGAAAAGAGAAAATCATGAAAGAGAATTGTTAAGTCAGTCAAATAATTAGGTCAAGGATCCAGAAGAAATATTGAATTATTTTCAAACCGGGTCTAACCGGCGAGGGGTAATTTGGTCAATTGACCCCGAAAGTTGACTCCTGACATAACTGTCAAATAAAATCAGAGAAAAGAAAATTCAAAATCGGGAATTAAATTAAAGAACTAATAGAAAAATAAATAAATAAAAAAAAAGAAAAAGGAAAAGTAAAGAGTGATGACATCATGCATGACCTCATGCATGATGCAATAATTATTATAATTAAAATTTATTTAATTTAAATTTGTGGTCTTCCTAAAGACATAAAAAAAAGAAAAGAAAAGAAAAAAAATATCAAAAGTCTTCATCTTCCTCAAGTTGCTGTCCACCATTCTCTCTCCCTCTCCTTCTCCCTCACCAAAACACCATGGAAGCTTGCACTCAAGCTTTTGAACCCACCAATTAAACCCTAAATTTCCTAAATTTCTCCATTAGAACTTGATAACCTAACTTGAGAAGAAGCTTGAACAAGAAAGAAAGAAGAAAAGAAGAAGGGAATTGAAGATTTAAAATCAAAGTTTGAGGTTAGTGAGCAAACTTCCATTTCTTAGTTTAATTTCTATGTTTTTAATTCAAGTAGCTTAGATTTTAACTTAAAATTAAAAGAAAATAATTGTTGGAGGACTAGAGGAAAAATTCAGCCAGCTAGGGTTTGTCATGACAATATATGAATTTGATTGAATAAATAGTGTAGGCAAGCTTGTATGAGTATAGAAGTAATGCTAGTATTCTTGAAATTAGTTAAATGCAACAAATAGGTGAATTAGGGTTTGGCACCTAGGGCTTTGGGAGGAAGAATGCGAGAAATTGTTAAATGATATGTTTGACCTAGTTTAAGCTGAGAAATGGTCATTTGTGACCAATTGGAGTATGTTAGAAGTGTTGGAACCAAATGCAAATTCGGATTGCTTAGGGTCATGCTGCAGGCAGCAGGACCAAGGTCCCTTTTAGGGACCAAAACTAAAAATTTACAAGCCCAATTGGTGTGAGGCCAATTGGGAATGAAACTAGACACAAAATGACACATTTTTCATTTAGGAATCATGCCCAAAAAGTGACCAAAACCTAGTGAACAAATTGACCAAATCCGGACTTAGGCAATCTGACCTGTACAAAAATGACCAAATGAACAGTGTTTGTTCATTTGGCCATAACTTGGGCTAGGCAGGTCTAAATGACCTAAAATTTTACCAGTGGAAAGCTGAGATATATAAATATAACCTTCATGAAGAACACAAAACCAAATTATGCCCTTAACTAAGACATTTGGCCACCCAAAGTTGGTGACCTAAAACTGCCAGAACTAGTTTGGTGCCCAGAAATCTAGGTTAAGTTTAATCCAGCAGCCATGATTCAAATGGCTATAACTTGAGCTACAAAACTCCAAATGGAGTGATTCAAAAAGGAGAATAAATTTAAGACAATAAGGAACAATTTCTATGAAGAAAACTTAGCCAAATTCTAACAGAAAAATGACCAATGGAATAGTGCAACATAAGACACCAAAACTGAAAATTTGCAATTTTGCTTAAAAGACCTAAGTTTTGAGAAAACAACCAAAACCAACAAAATTGGTGATCAAAATGTGGTATGTGAGGATAGTTAGAGTTCCCATATATATTAAGCCTTAGAAAGTCAACAAATTGACTTGAATAGTGTCATGAATAGTAATCCCAAAACACAAATTTTAAAGAACGTCAAGTTTAGCTTATTAAAGCTAGGTATGAGTGAATTTGAATTTATTTTTGGATTAATGATGAGTTATGATACTAAAACACTGTGAAACTATGTGTTTCAGTGGAAAAAAACACCGGGAAAGAACCCGAGGGATCGAGTCAAGGCCAAGAAGCGACTCGCTTAAGGTTTGTGCACGACATCAATACGCTTTAAAATTCATTTACAAAGTGCATGAATTGTGTATTATGCTTTTGCCATGAATTGTTGAAAGTTTATTTGTGTATGTTTGAAATGACAATAATTGTTTAGTAAATTGTTAAGATAAGTTTTGAAACCACAGTGTCATGACCATATATTTGAACACCTCACTAGCATGACTAGTGGGGAAAATCAATTTCGAATTTTGATTCCTTCTCTGGCTGAAGTGTTGAGGTGTGTGCCAGTAGAAGAAGAAAAAGAATGGGTTCCCATATATTTGAGCTAGCTAGCCTTGTGATGTGACTTCTCCTTAGCCTCTGGCTATTGAGATTATATTTGTTTCGAATGGCATGATATAACTGTGTGTTTTTATGAAATGTGTTTTGAGACTTTTGAAATGAAATTATTTGGATTAAAATTTTATAAGTCATGTTTTGAATGTATTGCTCATGTTCAATTTAAATTTTGAATAAATGTGATTTAAATTCCACTTAAAGTTTATTTTAGTATGTTGTGCACCACTGAGTCCTAGTACTCAGCGATAGCTGTTATTGCTATCGCAGATATAGAAACTAGAGGAGCAGCAGAGTGAGCGGCTGAGGATTGTGGAGCGACCTACCTTGAAGTTATATCGGGTATATTTTATACCCTGATTGTAAAAATTATTTTGATGTATGTAAATGTATGTAACTGTATGGACATGTAAAATTAGTTATGAGCAGTTGTATAAAGTTGTTTGGAGTTGTATAAAACTTGTAATAAATTTTAGTTTGGATTTTTCCTAATGTAAATTTTTAGTATGATGTATATAAATTATTTTACATTTAATTACATGTGAATGGAAGTATTTTATTTTAATTTGAATGAAAGTAATTAGTAATATTTTGGATGATATTTGAATTGAAAATTGTGGATTTGAATTTTTGGAAATTTATAAATGATGTTGAAATTGATTGGGATGGTTGTGAAATTGAAGAAGTTGTTAAGACAAATTATTGGAAGTGCTTTTTATAGGAATTTGAAGAACTGTTTTCTCAAAATACAAACGGCACTCTACTGAAATTTCTATAAAATTTGCGGAAAAATAAAATGGGATAAATTTTACTAGTTTTAAAACTTTAAATAAATGATTTTAATACCTATTAGAAAATGCTCACTACTTATAATAGTAAGAAAATTGTTTTAAAATCCCTTATAGGGTACTTAATGAGCTATCGGTAGGTGAAGTTCGATAGTTCATTAGGTATTCTACGGGATCATGTTATGCCTTGCAGAAGGGTAAGGTATGACAAGGGTTTTGATGAAATGTTGATGAAATTGGTGTTATTATGTTTAATTGTGGTCATTTGGTGTATATTGAGTTGAGAATTGATGAATGGAATTGAGAAAACTTATGGTAATTGAGTTGTTGATTTCTGGACCTTTGAATCCAGTTTGCTTTTAAGGTTATAAGTACAGCTAGGCAGCTCCAATTGGTGTGATGCTAATTAAAGATGAAATTTAGGATCTAAAGCTACATTTTTTATGAAGAAACTTTGTCCAAAAAGTGACCACAAGTTGGTCTAAAATTTGGTTGAATCCGGATTAGGTACTCTGATTCTGGGCAGAATTGATTAAATGAACAGTATATGTTCAAATGGTCATAACTTTGTGTAGAGAGGTCCAAATGACCTGATGTTTGAACCATTGGAAAAGTTAGAAATATGAGCACATTTTTCATGCAGAACTTAGAACCCAGTTTGGCATCTAACCAAATCAAATTGCTAACTAAATTTAGGTCACCAAATTTACTAGAACCAAAATTTGCCCAGAAAATCTAGAAATGACCAATTCGGCCAGTTATGGTAAAAATGCCATAACTTGAGCTACAAAACTTCAAATGGAGTGATTCAAAAAGGAAATTAAACC
This sequence comes from Hevea brasiliensis, assembly GCF_030052815.1. Classification (NCBI taxonomy): domain Eukaryota; kingdom Viridiplantae; phylum Streptophyta; class Magnoliopsida; order Malpighiales; family Euphorbiaceae; genus Hevea; species Hevea brasiliensis. The sequence continues at coordinate 19,474 of NW_026614815.1, read as the reverse complement.
AGACATATTAAGGAACAACTTTGATGAAGAAAGTTTAGCCAAATTTCCAATGTAGAAAGGTCCAATGGAACAGTAAACCCAAGTGACCAAATCTGAATTTTTGGAATTTCTTCCAATGAGCTTTGAATTTCAATTGGCAACCAATGCCAACAAAATTGTGACCCAAAATGTGGTATGACCATGAGTTTAAAATTGGTATACCTATTATGTATGAGAAAGTCAACATTTTACCTAACTAGTGAAATGAATAGTAACACCATACCATTAAACACAAAGAACTCAACTTAGGAGACCTTATAAGTAAATTTAAGATGAAGAATTCAATTGTTGGAATTATTATCAGGAATGATTTGGATAGGTAATGAAACACTTTAATTTTATATTTCAGTGAGAAAAGATCCTTCCAAGAAAGGATGTAGAGGAGATTGAATTAAAGCAAGCAAGAGAGGTTTGTGCAGAACTAGTTCTCAAAAAATAATTGTTTTACATATTCCAAATGATTAAATGATTTTATTTTCTTCATATATTATGTTTATCAAATATTGATTTTATCTCAACAATTATTGAATATTGTTATGGTGTGAATGAAATTGGTTTTGGGAAATTGTGATTGAAATGGGGTTTGAATGGAAAATGGAAAATATTGCTTGTTGAGATTGGCATGGAAATGATTTGTATTGTGACTGTACGCTCACAAAAAGGGTAATGAATTTTCTGATGTTATTTTATATCTCACTTTAATGCTCGACATGGTCATTACCCATCTCTCATTTTTTGAGGATACACTTGTGTTAGTTTTGTTTTGAATACCATGGTATGTGCACATTGATGATTTGATCTTCCTCATATAAGAGGTTAGATAGCCCTTTTGGAATTTAATTTGTTATGGTGTGATGGATGGAATGTGCACGATTCGATCTCCCCTACCATAGGAAGTGAGAATAACTTTGAAGATGGCCCTTATGGATTAGTCTTGCATTAAGTTAGTGAGGATAAGAATGGATTTGATAGTGAGCAATTGTACTTTTAAAATGATATCTTCGGTTTATATTTTTATACATTCCCTTTTTCGTGAAATTTAATATCTATTCCCATGATTTGATGTGAATATTTTTAAATGTACAATTTTGATTTGGTAAATTTTAATTATTGATCAATGTCATTCAAATAAATGATTTGCATTATTGAAGCCGTTGACTTTGATTTTATGAATTATGAAGAAATTGAATATTCTAGTCTCTTTGTTATGATTTGTCAAAGTATAGTGTATTACATTTTAAATTATTAGTTGTGCATCACTGAATATCCATACTCAGCGATAGCTTTTTATGCTGTCTTAGATAGGAAAAAGAAGAGGACCACAACATAAGCTACTTGGAGCAGCAATATAGAATTGTAATTGATTTAATTGTGGGTATATTATAGGTATATCCTTTGTAATTTATTTTATGTAATTTATAGCTATATTTATGTTGTACAAATGTTGAGCGGTTGTATAAAAAGCTCTGTAAAAATATTTTTAGATTTTAATTAGTATAATATTATTTTGGGACTATAATTAAATGTAAATTATTGTAATATTATTTTTTTGAGTTAATCGTTTGGAAAATTTATAATATTAATATTATTACTTTAATGGTTGTAAATTTCCTTTTGAGACTTGCAAATAATGAATTATTTTCTGCATGTTGAGATTTATTGAGAATGGAACAAATAAGTTGAGTTGATTGAGTTTAAAGTGGACATGATATATTTTTGTAAATGCTTTTCGACAAGTATTAAAGAACTGTTTCATATAATTTCAGCCGTCAGCACACGGACTTTTCGTAAAATTTTAAAAATGCCTAATTATTCCTAAATGAATTTCATGACACATAATGGAATTGAAAACACTTAGTTTAAATTTTTGTCACCACGCCAGACGTAAAAATGAAATTGTTATGCCAAAAATCTCTTGTAGTATATTTAATAGATTATCGGTAGGCGAAGTACGATAATTTATTAGGTATGCTACGGGATCATGTTAAATCTTACAAAGGAGTAGGGTGTGACAACCCGTTTACAGTGTAGCTGAGCAAGGCATGCTACATTCGGTGCTGGAGCAACCTATATTGTCTTGTCGTGTACAATATTAATTTAACTATATTATCTTATACGTAGAAATTTTTTTTTTATCACATCTTTTTTTTATGGAGACCCAGATAGAGTCTCCTCTGTTTTATTAGTTTTTGGCGGGTGTATACTATTTACCTGTTAAAAAAATTTCATATCTATCTCATGTTTCTATATGTCATATCATAACATTTCTACTCATACAGTTTCAAAAAAAATATAAGTTTCATTCATTCATTCACATAAAATTCATATATAATAATTTATAATTTATTTACAACTCAAAATGATTTACATCGTTTACTTATACACAATAACCAAAATACAAAATATAAATATACATGAGCCCAACCAAAATGGACTGCTGAGGTGACAACCTACACTGTAGCAGATCTGGCCAAATCCTGTCTAGGCACTACTGCATCACTGTCATGTCTTCTGACTCTCTAGTACCTATGTGATGGAAAAACCAACGAGCTAAGTATAACGCTTAGTAGTACATAAAATAAAGAAAAAATAACTAAATAATTAAAATAATTATTCTAGGTGTAATTTCATAAATTTCTAAGTCATTTACATATTTATTGAAATCTTAGGAGCAAGTAAGTTATTAAGATCTTATTTGTTCATTTATGTCATTTTCAATCTTATTGCTCATATCTACGGTCTCTTCATGTAACTATTTAAATTTGAGACTTATTACTCATATCTGTGCCCAAGTAATCTATAACAAACTATAAAGACTTGATAATATACTAGTTAAACATTCATATGTCTAACATGTATACATCTGTCGACACAAGGCCTGCGGGCAGGCATAAAGCCAGAAATAAAATTAGGCACAATAGCTAACGGGCAAGCAAGTCAGTAGAATAACTATCTTAGACATATATTGTCTATCAATGATTATTCCTGTGAGCAGTACTACAATCTGTAATTCCTAATTGGTATACCAATCGATCCATGCTATATATATAAGTCTAGGTATACTTTGGGAAAATTAATATTACTAAGTGTTTATAGTTTCATATTATGTGCTAGTTGTATTTAATAACATTTTCATGTTACTTATAATGGGAAACATAAGTTCCACATGCATATTCATGTCACTTTAATGTTTAACAATTCATTTTGATTAACTTCATATCATATAATAAGTCATTTTATGAACCTTTCTCAAGGTCTAGATTTGATGTCTTAAGTTCACCTAACAAATTGGTCAAGATGTGGCCACTGTTTGGCAACACTTCCTTCATGGAAGTTGTTCCTTTATGTCTTGTCTTTGTTTTCCTTTTTGATTCATGTCATTTGAAGTTCTAGAACTCAAGTTATAGTCAAATCACCATAACTGATTCCTTAACTCACTTTAGTTTCAGAACTAGGTAGATTCTAGAGTCAATATTTCCCTAATTATTTGGACATGTCATAGCCACTTTTAAGCCTAATGTGCTTCATAGAATTTGTTACCCTATATCTCATGATCACTTAGAATTTTGAATTACAAATTTTCAAATTTTTTAGAATTAGTTATAGCCAATTAACTAGCCTGGACTCAGGTACCCTGTGTCTACAGAATTCTAGGTTCAGGTTAGTAAATTTGACTCCCATTTTAGGGTTCTTACACTCTAAATTTGAGGCAAGTTTCTAAATCAAAGTTGGAGCCCTATCTCTTAGGTTTCTAGAATAGTTTTGCTCATCCGATTTGGGATTTCCTAGTGAAAGTTATAATATAAACACTATTCTAGGGTCAAGTGGTGGTTGAGGCAAATAATAGGATTTGGTATACTAAATTTTTCTAACAATTTGACTTAGTTCCCTTGGGTTCTAGGTTCTGGTCAAAACACAAATATTGTAGATCTATGTCTTATAAAAATTTTGGCACTTGTTTCATTGCATTTGCAATTTGTTAGACCAAGTTATGGCCTTTTTGCCTAAAGTAGTCGGGTAGACCTAAGTTCAGAATTTTTGGGCTGTTTGGTTCTGGACAGTTTTGTTAACCTAACTTTTGTTAATAATTTGACTTGGTTAGAGGCAGATCTGGGTTAGTTGATCTTTATATATAAAAAATGTGTTCCTATGTCTAACCTTTCCAATGGTATAAAAATCAGGTCATTCTGACCTTTCTAAAGGAAGTTATGGCAAATGAATTGTTCATTTGGTCATTTTTCTGGGTTTAAGGTATGGTCAACCGGATTCAAGCAGGATTTAGGACAATTTGTGGACAGAATTTGGGCATGGTTTCTTCACGAAAAATGGAGCATTTTGGCTATAGTTTCATCTTTAATCGGCCTCATACCAATTGGAGCAACAAAAATCTAGTTATAGGTAAAAAACAACACTAGACTCAAAGAGTCCCACAACGTGCATAAAAAGTACACTCCCAATCCAATTTCCTCCAATCTCCCAAACTACAATTTGGCATAGCACTTCTATTGATTAACAATTCATCTCAACAAGGCCAATTGCAAGCCATAACATAAAAGTCCCAATTTTTTAGCAAAACCCTAACCTAAAATTCCATAATTCACTTCTATTGATCAACAATTCATCTCAACAAGGCCAATTGCAAGCCATAACATAAAAGTCCCAATTTTTTAGCAAAACCCTAACCTCAAATTCCATAATTCATGCACTTCAATCCATTCAACTTTTTAATACACTTATAATCATCAATCATCATTATTAAGCAAGTTTATATTCAAGAATTCATCAAACCCTTATGGACACCAAGGTTGCCGAAATTGAGGGTGTTCAATTACTTAACAATTTCATTCAATTTCATGAATTTCCACCCTAATTTGGCATGCTTACTACACCTATAAGTGAAAGGAAGGGTTATAGTGCACTAACATCTTATAACTCAAGTCCAAGCCAACCAAAATGTCAAGTTCTTGTCTTCTTTTCACTTTCAAACTCTTCTCCAAGATGAAATAATAAGGTTTAATGCTAGTGGTTAGGGATTTGGTGGTAACAATCTCAAGAAAATTAAGCTAAAAACAAAGTTAACAATGGTGGAATGGGTTGTAAAAGGAGTTCGGCCAAAGTAAATTGAAGAAGAAGATGAAGCTTCCAAATGATAAGAAGGAATTAAAGAGATTTTTCTTATGTTTATATGTATGTCCAAATTTAATTGGCTTTTAATTTTTAATGATGTCATCACCACATCATGCTTACCTCATAATAAATTTCCTTTTTCTTTTCTTTCTTTTCCTTTCTTCTTTCTTTTCTCATTTCCACAAATAATTTCATGATTTTAATTTATTTTATATATTTTAATCTCACTCATTTTAATTTTTATTTAGGCCAAAATTTAACACTGAAAGTGAAATGACCAAAATGTCCTTCATTATGTTTATTGAATTATATTCATCTGTACCGATTAACTAAATTTTCTTAAATTTTCTTTGATATTTTTAATGTCATTTAGACCTCATAGAGCCTTCAATTTAGTCCCAAAAATTTATTTCACAGGGTTCCTTATGGGTCTGGGGTCGGCAACTGTCTTCGCAATCGCTTCCCTACATGGTCACCCATCGCCGTGACTCCGGCTCGTTTAACTCATTTACAATTTATTTCTTTTATTTTTCCTTAATTTTTCTTGGTCTTTATTTAATCATCTCATGACTCCTTACTCTAGTTCGAGTGTAGTTCTAGACATCCTAGCTATCCGAACAGACGTTAGTCACCAGAATAGTAGAATGTACGGACTACCTTAAGTGAGGGCATTACAATTCTTCCACTCTAAATAAAAATTTCATCCTAAAAAATTACTCAGTGTAAATAGTTGAGGAACTACTATCTCCTAGTTTCTCCACTTTTTCGTGTTATAATACTTCACTTTATCCTTAGTCTGTCTTACTAAATTTAGCTCTACAATCTTATCTCAATTAGTTTTGCACCTATTTTCTTTCATCTCATATACAAAGTCTATCAATACATATGCCAAAGTATTATAAAAATAAAATATACCTCTGTTAACATCTGCTGGATCTGGCTCCTCCCGATCTATAGCATATACTCGAGGTGCCACTCGGGCCTCAAGCCATTCAATCATCTCAGAAGCTAGTCTCTGTGAGGTACCCATCACCTTTGGCATCGTGGGTCGTCTACCCCTCTGGGCTATGGGGGCGGATTTCTTTGTCTGTGGTAGAGCAGTGGGAGCACTCCTCTGTGGGCAATCTCATAAGAAATGATCTGTACACCCACATTTAAAGCATCCTCCAGTCAACAATCGGCACTCTCCTCTGAAGGAATGGAAGCGTGAAAAACACAAGTTTATACCATTGAATTCAAAAATTTTCACCTAGGGTCACATGCATCATGCAAGATTTATTTTTATCTATTTGATTTCAATGATAAACAACATATTAAAACTCTTTTAATATGTTTTTGGATCTGTATTTGCCATTTAAGATTTTAAAATTAATCAGATTAATTTTAGAACCCTAGATTAAATCAAGAACGATTACACTAACCTCTTGATGCAATGCAGTATGCGCCTTTGAGATTCGTCTTCAGGACACCAGATGTTGTCCCTCTAGCTTGTCCACACCAAGAACACCTATGGCAGCCCTTGAACAGCTTCTAAAGCCTTTTCTATTAATTAGAAATTCAAGTTCTGCCTTTTAAGAGATTAGAGATGTAAACAGGACACTAGAAACAATTTCTAGTGTTCTTAATTCAAGAGATTGATGGCTAATCTCTTTGAATTGATGAGAGATGAAGAAGAATAAAGGGAGGGCTGCAAAATGGCGTGACAAAGGAGTGTGGCTGCTGGTTGTGTTTTATTTTCTCATAACAACACTTAAATAGCTAGGTTAACACATTAAACCCTTGCCACATGTCACCCTTTGATTAGCTCTAGGTTTAAGTGACCCAATCACATTGTGCCAAGTGTCAAACCTATATGTAATCTTGATTTTAATCATCTTACATGATTAAAAAAACATTTGGCAAGCTTATGTGTTATGCCATGTGTCACCATCTCATGGTGCCACGTGTCACACTGCAAAATGACCAAAATGCCCCTGTGTCTTAATTTTGAGTTCTCAACCCAAAATAATTATTTTTCTTCTTTTAATTAATTTATATCAAATATAAATTAATTAATTAATCTCTATTAATTAATTTCTCATTAATTAAATTCATATTTAAACACTTTAAATATAAATTTAATTTATACTACACATCCAATAATCTAGATTTGGTTTCAAGTCATGCTAGGGACTTTGCAATTTAATTGCAAACCAAACCTATTTAATTAATCAATTAAACTCTTTAATTAATTAATTAAATCATATTTAAATAGGTGATAACTTGTGTATGTGTGTGACTTACTAGGCTCATCACTAATTGGCAATGAGACATGATATCAACTCTTAATATCATCAGAACTCTTTCTTACCATAAATGATTTCTCTAAATCATTTTATGAACCTCATAGACCATGGTTAACACCTAGCATAGCATGCCATGGCCACCCAATTAGTAATAAGGTTTAACTTATATGAACCTATAATCATATGTTACCATGCACTAGAATCTCTCTATTACAAAATCCCAACTCAAGCTTGAGTCATGGTTTATGTCAAACTCCATTTGCTATGAATATTATGTTCTCTTTTAATTCCAGTTCTTGATTAAAAAGATTTTCTCATCAGAAACTCTTTTCTGAATAAATCTATTTGTCCTGGCCAGGAACTTGAACTTGAAACATCAAGAACAATTAAATGAACATAGGATTTTATCTCTATTTACTTAGAGGAACATATTCCATCTTGATCAACACCTACCTCCATATATAACTAGTAGGAGCCAACAGATGCCCATATACCCATACACAGTACAAGTATGAAAGCGTATCAAACTCAAACTACCTATATACAAGATAATTGTGCTATCTCAGTCTAAAGATTATATGCACGATATGATTTATGACAAAACATTGACAAGAGTAAACTCCATGTGCTTGTTATAAGTGTCACTGGTTTGGCCTACTTATCATTTATAAGTGCCTATCATGTTTGTTATATGGCATGAGACTCACCATTCCATCTTATTTATATCTCATATAAATAACTTGGGAACAAACACGAATACAATCTTTCTGGTTAAGTCATGTCCGTATTATGCAGTATCCTCGATTGTGACCTTATTTATGATACTTTGTGCTATAAATATTGTCACTCATATTCTTAACAACTTAAGAATAATATTTCTAACAAAATATCAATGGACCTTTTCTATTACACATAAATATATTATGTAAACGGAAAAGTGGAAATGCCTTTTATTAATAAAATATGTACAAGATACATACTAAATGATATGCTCTAGGGCATACTACTAACAATCTCCCACTAGCACTAGAGCCATTCATTATAATATCTTAGACCTATCTTCTCAAGATGTCAGTCTAAGCGAGTGCTGACATAGGCTTAGTGAATGGATTAGCTGGATTTTTCAGCTGATGTTATTTTTCTGCATGGCTATATCGCCTTGCCCAACTATATATCTGATAATGTGGTAGTGCCTTTCTATGTGTTTGGATTTTGGGTGAGACCTTAGTTCCTTAGCTCAGATGATCGCTCCATTGTTGTCACAGGTGTAGTGGAACTGTTGACTCAATGGAAGGAACTCTGTAAGTTCTCATGAACTTCTTTATCCAACGACTTCCTTTGCGACATCGATGCGACAATATACTCACCTGTAGTGGAATCTGCAGTCGTGCTCTGTTTGAAACTCTTCCAACTGACTGCACCTCCATTACAAATGAACACATATCCAGAGGTAGACTTTCTATCATCGATATCTGATTGGAAATCAGAATCAGTATAACCATCCAATTGCAAGTCTCCACCTCTATAAATCAAGAATAAATCCTTAGTTCTTCTCAAGTACTTAAGAATATTCTTGACAGCTATCCAGTATTCCAAACCTGGATTGGATTAATACCTGCTAGTCAAACTAACAGCATATGCGATATCCGGTCTAGTACACAACATTGCATACATTAAACTACCAATAGCTGAAGCATATGGAATCCTGGCCATCTTATCTCTTTCTTCAGGTGTCTTTGGAGACATCTCTTTAGAAAGATGGATACCATGTCTCACTGGTAACAATCCTCTCTTGGAATCAAACATGTTAAACCTCTTCAACACCTTTTCCAAGTATAGACTTTGGGATAAACTAATTATTCTTTTCGCTCTATCTATATAGATGCGAATCCCAAGAATATAGGTTGCCTCCCCTAAGTCTTTCATGGAGAATGTATTTGACAACCATACCTTTATAGTCGTCAACATACTCGTGTCATTACCCATCAACAGTATGTCATCCACATATAAGACAAGGAAAGTGATAGCACTGTCACTAACCTTCTTATATACACATGGTTCATCCTCATTTTTTATAAAACCAAAGGATTTAATGGCTTCATCAAAAACGGATGTTCCAACTCCTCGAAGCTTGTTTCAACCCATAAATGGATCGCTTTAGCTTGCATACCTTGGAACCATCTTGGGATTCAAATCCCCTAGGTTGTTCCATGAAAATGTTTTCTTCAATGTATCCATTGAGAAAAGCTGTTTTGACATCCATCTGCCAAATCTCATAATCATAGTATGCAGCTATTGCTAATAAAATCCTAATTGATTTAAGCATGGAAACAGGCGAGAAAGTCTCCTCATATTCGATTCCTTGCCTTTGGCGAAACCCTTTCGCTACTAGCCTTGCCTTATAGGTCTCTACCTTTCCATCAGAACCAATTTTCTTCTTGAAAACCCATTTGTTCCCTATAGGTATAATACCTTCAGGTGGGTCAACAAGATCCCAAACTTGATTCTTATACATGGAATCAATCTCGGATTTCATAGCTTCAATCCATTTTGAAGAGTCTATATCTGATATAGCTTCTTCATAGGTAAGTGGATCATCTCCATGATCTACTTCTTCATGAGTAGACAACTCTTGTTCTTCTTCATGAAGAAAACCATATCTCAGTGGGTGAGATACCACAGTTGTTCTACGAGGAACAGTGTAGATGTTTCATCAGCGGGTATTGGTTGACTAGATGGATCTATATCCATCGATGCTGGTTGGTCGAATTCTCCAATTCTAACTCTATTTGCCTTCCTTTGCCTCCTTCTTGAACAAAGCTTGTTCTAGAAATGTGGCATCTCTACTTATCACAACCTTTTGTGAAGTAGGCAAATAAAATAATATCCAAAACTATCTTTTGGATATCCAACAAATCGACCTTTTTACGATCTGGTCTCCAATTTATCGTTGTTCGACTTTTGATATAATTTGGACAACCCCAAATCTTAACATGCTTAAGACTTGGTTTTCTTCCATGCCATATCTCATAAGGTGTGGAAGAAACTGATTTTGATGGAATCCTATTCGAATATACAAAGTGATTCTAATGCAAATCCCAAAGAAGATTGGCATATCGGTATAGCTCATCATACTACGTACCATATCCAATACGATGCGATTTCTCCTTCAGATACACCATTCAGCTGTGGCGTTCTTGGAGGAGTCAGCTGAGAAACAATGCCATGCTCTCTCAAGTTTTCATCAAATTCAGTACTCAAATATTCACCTCCATGATCTGATCGAAGAGCTTTAATATTCTTTCCTGTTTGATTTTCTACTTTAGATTTAAATTCTTTGAACTTTTCAAAAGATTCATGTTTGTATTTCATCAAATACAAATACCCAAACCTTGATTTATCATCAGTAAAGGTAATAAAATAATGAAAACCCCCTCTAGCCATTTCTTTAAATGGATCACATACATCACTATGTATTAGCTCCAAAATATTTTCAGCTCTTAGCCCTTGTCCAACAAAGGGTGATCTAGTCATTTTGCCCTGAAGGCAAGATTCACAAGTTGGAGTAGACTCAGAGCCCAATGAGGATAGAATCCCCATTTTCTCCAATTTTGCAATCCTATTTTCTGCAACATGACATAACCTTAAGTGCCAAATATATTTTGAACTTGAGTTGGTTTTCACCATGGCATTGTATTCATTTAGATTGCTATACTCTATCCAGAAGAAACATTTTCTTATTGGCAATGGAAACACTTTCCTGTTGGCAATGGAAACACTTTCCTTTGCCTCCATCAGCTTTAGTCTTCCTTTTCTGTTTAGCTATTTTCTTGGAAGGACCAGAATCGAGGTTTCTTTTTCTTATTGCCCTTCTTCTTGTTGGACTTTCCAGTGAGAGAAGATGCAACCAAAGCTACCTCTTTTCCTTTATTACCTGACATATTCTTTTGGGCAATAACCAGCATGTTAAGTAAACCAGCTAAGGTGCATTCCTGTTTAGTCATATAGAAATTTGTCATAAAATTCCCAAAAGACTTAGGAAGGGACTGAAGGATCAAATCCGTCTGTAGTTGGAAATCCATGTTGAAGTCAAGATGTTCCAACTGCTCAATCAGCTGAATCATCTTGTGGACATGATCCCCAACATTCTATCCCTCAAACATCCTCATACGGAATAGCTGTATAGATATCTCATACCTAGCATTCCTGCTGTGCTCACGATACAACTCTTGTAGGTGAAGGAGGATCTCACTCGCACTCTGCATGTTCTCATGTTGCTTCTGTAACTCATTACTCATGGAAGCAAGCATGTAACACTTAGCTCTCATATCATGCTCCTTCCACTTGTCCAAAGTATCATGTTCCTCTTGTGTGGCCTCTGGAGGTAAGGGACCAAGAACATTTGAATCTAGAACATATCCTATATGTTCAAGGTTCAGGACAAGTTTCAAATTTCTTAGCCAATCGCATGATTAGGTCCTGTCAACCCATTGTGATCAAGTATGCTTGCAAGGATATTGGATGGTGGTGGTTGTTTTGTGCTCATTAATATCAGAAAATTAATTGCAGAAATAACCAGATTAATTAGTAAATGTATCATGTAATTAACCAAAATGATTATGGTCTTTTAATCAAATTGGTCATCCCACTAACTTAGCGAATGCTACACTTCCAAAGTAGAAAACGGAAATCCTAGTTGGATGGATTTGTAGTGGGTGATTGAATTCTTATAATTCTATTGATCATCCTCAGGTACATCCGTTATTGGAATTACAATAAACTATAAGTGAGCAACTCCTTGCCCATCACATCTCATGTGAGGTTCAATCCTTTATCTAGCCCCTAATGCTCAAAATCTCAGGTACATCCATTATTAACTTATCTTGCATTAGTTAAGTTGATCCCATGGAGCCAGTAATTATGCAAATAATTTTAATGTCCTCAGGTACATCCAATATTGGCCACTAAACCATTTACATATTTACAACATCTCATGCTTAACAATTATTCTTAAGAAAATCTCTTAAATTAATTGCATCTCATGCAACTATTTAAAATTTCTTAAAATAATTGCCCCAATGGAGGGCCTATGTTATAATTACTTTAATTATAGCATATCCAACTTAATCATTTGTTTAGAAGATTTTATGGTCATTCTAATTACTATTAAGGTCTCACTTTGCACATTATCCATTTAGCATGCATATATCATATAATTGCATACATTCCCATACATCTCATGCATTCATGGATAAGCAGTAAATATGGTATGATCATGGACTTTCTAAGATATTCAATTCTGAGCCACCAAGAATTGAATCAGGGCATTCCTAGGTGCATTTCATTCATTCATTTTACAAGAGTTGCTGAAGGAGTACATAATCAACACTTGATCTTGAATTCCTCCCACCTTTGGTCCCACCAATGCTCTTGACCTCCTTGAACTTCTTGCAATCCAATATTACATAGTAATCCTTGGCATACCAAGGCGAATTTACAAGAACTTAAATAAATGAAATTACAACCCAAAAATTATTACAAACTTAATAATACATGCCCAAAATAAATTAAAATAAATTAATTAATTTACAATCCCAAAGAAACATAAAAGAAATAAATCCAATCACATTGGTCTTTTATAGTCCATGATCATCCATCATGCATATCACTATTTAACAATTAAATAAAACATATATACTTAAATTAAATTGAATATCTCATATTCAACTTAAAAATCCAGATTTGAATATGATTCAAATAAATTTAAAAATTCAGATTTGAATCTCATTCAAACAAATTTAAAAATTCATATTTGAATCACATTCAAACAACTTCAAAAATTCAGATTTGAATCACATTCAAACATTTTTTAAAAAATCAGATTTGAATCACATTCAAACATTTTTTTAAAAATCAGATCTGAATTTTATTCAATCAATTTAAAAAATCAGATTTAAATATGATTCAAACAACTTTAAAAATTCAGATTTGAATCACATTCAAACAACTTTTAAAATTCAGATTTGAATCACATTCAAACAATTTTAAAATTCTGATTTGAATCATAATTTCATTGTGTCAATAAAACTACTAATTAAACACTTTAATTAGTCAAAGAATAGGCCTTAGATCATACAACAATTTCAGAATTAAAAGCCAAACCTTGAACCACCCATGGTAGCCAAACCATGCGCACCATTGATGGTCTTTTTTCAAGTATGCCACCATCTTGCTTTGCAACCAGCAATAATCTTTTGATCTCATGATCAAACACACAATTAAATTATATAATCAACAATCTAAATGGCAAATATAGTGGCTCTGATACCAATTGAAGGAACGGAAGCGTGAAAAACACAAGTTTATACCATTGAATTCAAAAATTTTCACCTAGGGTCACATGCATCATGCAAGATTTATTTTTATCTATTTGATTTCAATGATAAACAACATATTAAAACTCTTTTAATATGTTTTTGGATCTGTATTTGCCATTTAATATTTTAAAACTAATCAAATTAATTTTAGAACCCTAGATTAAATCAAGAATGATTACACTAACCTCCTGATGCACTGCAGCGTGTCTGCGCCTTTGAGATTCGTCTTCAGGACACCAGATGTTGTCCCTCTAGCTTGTCCACACCAAGAACACCTATGGCAGCCCTTGAACAGCTTCTAAAGCCTTTTCTATTAATTAGAAATTCAAGTTCTGCCTTTTAAGAGATTAGAGATGTAAACAGGACACTAGAAACAATTTCTAGTAGTGTTCTTAATTCAAGAGATTGATGGCTAATCTCTTTGAATTGATGAGAGATGAAGAAGAATAGAGGGAGGGCTGCAAAATGGCGTGACAAAGGAGTGTGGCTGCTGGTTCTGTTTTATTTTCTCATAACAACACTTAAATAGCTAGGTTAACACATTAAACCCTTGCCACATGTCACCCTTTGATTAGCTCTAAGTTTAAGTGACCCAATCACATTGTGCCAAGTGTCAAACCTATATGTAATCTTGATTTTAATCATCTTACATGATTAAAAAAACATTTGGCAAGCTTATGTGTTATGCCATGTGTCACCATCTCATGGTGCCACGTGTCACACTGCAAAATGACCAAAATGCCCCTGTGTCTTAATTTTGAGTTCTCAACCCAAAATAATTATTTTTCTTTTCTTAATTAATTTATATCAAATATAAATTAATTAATTAATCTCTATTAATTAATTTCTCATTAATTAAATTCATATTTAAACACTTTAAATATAAATTTAACTTATATTATACATCCAATAATCTAGATTTGGTTTCAAGTCATGCTAGGGACTTTGCAAACTAATTGAAAACCAAACCTATTTAATTAATCAATTAAACTCTTTAATTAATTAATTAAATCATATTTAATTAGGTGATAACTTGTGTATGTGTGTGACTTACTAGGCTCATCACTAATTGGCAATGAGACATGATATCAACTCTTAATATCATCAGAACTCTTTCTTACCATAAATGATTTCTCTAAATCATTTTATGAACCTCATAGACCATGGTTAACACCTAGCATAGCATGCCATGGCCACCCAATTAGTAATAAGGTTTACCTTATATGAACCTATAATCATATGTTACCATGCACTAGAATCTCTCTGTTACAAAATCCCAACTCAAGCTGGAGTCATGGTTTATGTCAAACTCCATTTGCTATGAATATTATGTTCTCTTTTAATTCCAGTTCTTGATTAAAAAGATTTTCTCATCAGAAAATCTTTTAATAATAAATCTATCTGTCTGGCCAGAACTTGAAACATCAAGAACAATTAAATGAACATAGGATTTTATCTCTATTTACTTAGAGGAACAGATTCCATCTTGATCAACACCTACCTCCATATATAACTAGTAAGAGCCAACACATGCCCATATACCCATACACAGTACAAGTATGAAAGCAGTATCAAACTCAAACTACCTATATACAAGATAACTGTGCTATCTCAGGTCTAAAGATTATATGCACTGATATGATTTCTGACAAAACATTGACAAGAGTAAACTCCATGTGCTTGTCATAAGTGTCACTGGTTCGGCCTACTTATCATTTACAAGTGCCTATCATGTTTGTTATATGGCATGAGACTCACCATTCCATCTTATTTATATCTCATATAAATAACTTGGGAACAAACACGAATACAATCTTTCTGGTTAAGTCATGTTTTTATTATGAAGTATCCTCGATTGTGAACTTATTTATGATACTTTGTGCTAGAAATATTGTCACACATATTCTTAACAACTTAAGAATAATATTTCTAACAAAATATCAATGGACCTTTTCTATTACACATAAATATATTATGTAAATGGAAAAGTGGAAATGCCTTTTATTAATAAAATATGTACAAGATACATACTAAATGATATGCTCTAGGGCATACTACTAACATCCTCTATGCCTCCTCCCATAGTGGTGTACACTCTGTGTCACACCCTACTCCTCTGTAAGATGTGACATGATCTCGTAGTACACCTAACGAATTACCATACTTCGCCTACCGGTAACCCATTAAATATACTACAAGGGATTTTAAAACAATTTTCTTACTTTTTGAAAGTAGTAAGCTTTTATAGCAGGTATTAAAAACATATATTTAAAGTTTAAAGACTAATCAAAATTTTTATCTATTTTTTTTTACGCAAATTTTAGAAAATTTTCGGCAGAGTGCCGTCTATATTTGGGAAAAACAGTTCTTTAAACACCTGTAAAAACACTTCCAATAATTCATTTCATCAAAATCAACCACTTCCACAACACAAATCAACATTATTTCTCCCAACGCCATTAATTCAAAACAATTTTCAATTCAATTGTCTTCAAAAATAATATTAAATGACTACATTCATATTCCACTAAAGAAAAATTAATTTACATTCATTACAAAACTAAAAAATAAGTTTGAACATTACAATAATTTGCATTTCATTACATACCAAAATAATGTTACAAGAGTTTTTGTACAATTGCTTAAATAATTTATACACATATATTTACATGCATAATCAAAATCTAATATATAAGGGTATACCTATAATATAACCGAGGCTAGTCACAAGCAGTCTTCAAGGTGCAGCTGCAGGAATCTCACTTAACTGCTCTATCTCTACTATCACTTGCGACAGCATACAAAGCTATCGCTGAGTGGTGAACTCAGTGATGCACAACTATAATTTAAAATGTAATACAATATACATTGACAATAATTATACCAAAAATTTTGGAATCTCAAAACTTAACCAATTTCCAAATGTCAAAATTTTCATTGCCAATAATAATAGTCACTTGTTAAAATAACCTTGATCAAAATTTCAATTTGCCAAAACATAACTAAATAATAAAAATAATTCCTGCAATAATGGAAATAAACAATTATTTTAACAAAATCATTTGTGCACAATCTCATTTATAATCATAATTTCTTATCAATCAAAACCCATTCTTTATCTCACTAACTATGCAAGACTAATCCGAAAGGGCCATATTCAGGGTGATTCTAACTCCCTATGGTCGAGGAGGTCGAATTGGGATTTTAACTCCCTATGGTTGGGGAGTTTGAATTATCGCACACAGTACACAACACAATAATGAAACTTCCGACGGGACCATAACAATTACTTAGATCTAACCTCTAATAAGTGGAGGATCTAAGCCTGTGCACATACCATGGTATTCGAAACAAAACAAAGCTAACTCCATTGTCTCATTAACAAATGATATAGAGACGGGTAATAACCTAGTTAAGCATCTATAGCGAGACATAAAATCATATCATGTATTTCTGTCCTTTTTGTGAGTATAAATCACAACACAATATTAATTCAAGATTAATTCTAATATTCCATAATTTTTTTATGCTCATCACAATCCAAAAAAATTTTTTATATTTTATTCATGCAAATTGCCCATCACAATTCAAAACATAATTCCAATGAAATTTTCCAAACATAATTTATCCAGTCCAAAACAATATTCAATAATTTTTAAAATAATATTTCACAAAACTAAACTCATGCTTGCTATACCAATTTCAATAATCATTGAAATAAATCCCATAATCGATAAACATAGTGCATAAGGAAAAACAAAATCATTTAATTATGTAAAATATTCAAAACAAATTCAATTAAAAACTAGTTGTGCATAAACCTCTTTTGTCAACTCAATTTACTCAAACTTTCATTTCTCCTTCGAAGATCCCTTTCCAACTGAAATACATAAATTTAAAGTGTTTCAGTATCCATTTTTAATACTTAAATTCTAATAATTAATTCATATATACTTAATTCTAGCCCTAATATGCTTAGACTAACGTTCTTGAAAATTTTCATTTCGGAGTTACTATTCACAATACTATTCAAGTCAATTTATTGACTTTCTTATGCTTAATAAGTTAATTAGTTCTAATTGTATGCATATACCACAGTTTGGGTGTCAATTTTGTTGGCATTTATTGCCAATTCAACTTCTAAGTCTCCTAAGAGAAATTACAAATTTTCAATTTTAGTCCCCTATTTTCTACTATTCCATTGGTCTGGTTGTTATAAGAATTTGACTAAGTGTTCATCATCAAAGTTGTTCCTCATTGTCTAAGCTTTAATTTCCTTTTTGAATCACTCCATTTGGAGTTTTTAAACCTAAGTTATGGTCATTTGAACATGGCTGGTCAGATTTGGTATTATCTAGAATTCTGGGCATTTTCTGGATATTGGAAATTTTTGTGTGTTGACTGCAGGTGAGTTTTGGATAGGTTATGGTCAAAATTTAGGTTTTTTTTCTTCATGAAAGTTTTAGGATATGTCTCAACTTTCTATCGGTATAAAATTCAGGTCATTTGGGCCTTCCTAGACCAAGTTATGGTCATTTACATAACTACTGTTCATTTGGTCATTTTTGTACAGGTCAGTGTGCCCTAATCTGGATTTGGCCTAATTGTTCACTAAGTTATGGCCATTTTCTGGGCATGATTCCAAAATGAAAAATGGTTTATTTTGTGTCTAGTTTCATTCCCAATTGACCTCACATCAATTGGGTTGGTAAATTTTTAGTTTTAGTCCTTGAAAGAGACCTAGGTCAAGCTGTCTGCTTATTGACCTTAACCAATCCGAATTGAAACTTAGTTTTAACAATTCACACACACCACAAATGGTTACAATTGACCATTTCTCAACTCAAATAAGGTCATTTACATCCATTGATAATTTTCTATAATTTTTCTCCCAAACCTTAAGTCAAGAACCCTAATTTTGGCATATGTTTCAATTAATGCACTTAAAGTAGATATTCAACTTCTACACATTCAATCAAGCCTAATTACATGTTTAATGCACATAACCATCATCAAAACCCTAAGGGACTATGGCTGGCCGAAATTCATAAGTTCCCTGACAAGCATGATTTTTCACTTTTCCAAGCAATCCTCACTTATTCAACCTCAATTCTATAGTTGTAACCCAATTGAAGCTAAGAACAACACTTACCTTAAGTGAGCAGAATTTGTGTCCTCAATTCTTCACTTTTTTTTTATCTTTCTTGTTCCCAAAATCTCTATCCAAGCCAAATAGCAAGACTTTACTTTGGTGAGTATGGAGTTTATGAAGAAAGAATGGAGTTTATGAAGCTTAAGGTGACCATTAATGGAGGAATTGAAAAGAGAAAGAGAGAGAAGGGACTAGTGAGCCGGCTGAAATGTTTAGGGAAGAAGGAAATGATTTTCTTTTATAATTTTGTCTTCTTATTGGTAGATAATTATCCCATAATTAATTAATTAACTTTTAAAAGTTTAATTATGTCATGCATGAGGTTATAATTCAATTATATTTTGAAATTTTCATCTTTTATTTTTTTTTTAATTCTATTTATTTGTCTTTTAATTTGTGTGTATTTATCCACAATTCCCATAATTAAAAATTATAGTTATTGTGTCATGCTTATGTCACTTGTGATGATGTCATAAATCCTTATTTTCTTTTCT